>NW_027167695.1:0-225120 GCF_040954835.1 Lepisosteus oculatus
ATCCCAGGGAAGAGGGCTGTTGCCTACACAGATGACAAGACACAAAACGCTCAACTGTGCAAAACACGCATAAGGACATCAGTCAGGAGGAACAAGGTAAAGTGTTTTTTCTTCTTCACCATGGTCATGTAGTTTCACTCCAAGCACTGTCATATGAAATAACTGTGGAAACGACCTCCCCAACGTTTTGGGTTGTTGCATTTTGCTTCAATGAATTTTAACCTTTTCTTTTAGACATTAAGAGGAAGGACACATTCACCCTTGGTAGAGATTCAGTTGTTCTATGAGATGTCAAGGTGAGAATTAACCACTTCAGGGATAAGTCAATCCACATAACTGAAAAAGGGGCAATGAACAGGATATGGGGATTTTGCTAGTTATAAAGTACAATAATCATCATTACATGATCTAAGACTACTGAAGTATAAGCTGTGTCCCTGACTGATTAATTAGCAAATTCATCTTTGTAGAGTGCAGCTACTATCTATTCAGTGGCATTTCCTTAAAACAATTGTATTCCCACATTCTGAATATGGAGTGAGATCATGTAGAGAATGTTGGACTTGTAATAACTAATTGAAGGATAATAATAATCAACGAAAGTGCTTAAAAGTATCAACAAATGCCTTCAAAGTACTTGACACGTACTTTGCTTTCAAAAGTGAAACATAATTAATGCTTACGTAAGATTTCTCTTGACTTCTCAGGAGTATACTAACTCCAAGGACAAGTAACATCACAAACCATTATTTAAGTGCTGATGTTGGAGCTGCAATACTACTACCAAGACAAAAAATGATACAGGTAACACTGCTTTCAGATTTCTAAGAATTGCTAAAATAGTATGTTTACAGAGCATTCAGAGTTGAGAATATAACAAGTTCCTACCATCTCAAACACTGCCAATCTAGAACAAAAAGAAAGTACTTGAACGCCTGCAGTAATCGAACACAAACCAGAACATATCAGTGCATGACAAGGAAATGTAGTCACAAAATGATTCTGCCCTTTCAAGTCCCAAAAAGGACCGAGGAACTTACCGGAGGCGATACCTGGATTTCAAACAGAGTACAATGTAGCCACTGTAGGGGAGAAGATCACAGAGAGCTCTTCTCAGATTGCTCAGAGTCAGCCCCAGCACCCTGTCCTGACTGAAGCAGACAAAGTGGTCAAACAGGTAGGTAGAAATGAGTAAGGAACAGAGAGTATGGTTATTCTTGCATTGTTTTGTTCGTCTGTCAAAGAAAAGAGTGCTTCTGACTTTTGTCAATGTTCATCTTTATTTTAGGAGAAGAACAAACGGTGGTATCACACTTTGCTCAAGTGTATGATACCATGTGTGTACAGCAGACATCACCAAAGGAACAGGAGACACCTGAGTAGAGAACAAGAACATGAAAAGACTGATGAAAAAAAGCACCAGGAGAAATCCATTGAATATGCACAATCTCGTACAGTATTTCAATGAAAAGTTTCAGTGTTGTTTTTAGTGTCGTCGTATTGCATACATTTAAAACAATGTGTCTTGTTTAATGAACAATTTCATTTATTTCAGTAAAAAGTGTTGTTTACTGTACTCCTAGCATGGATGCAATTGTTAGAAAAAACTTGAATGAAAAACTGAATGTTTCATACAATATGGGTTTGTGTTAACCCACACACCTAAGTGAAATGTTTGATTACGTTTACAAGACATAACACATAGTTCAGTTGAGTGTGAAAGGGAACAACAGAGAAAGTCACAAACAAAACATTTGTGAAGGACTTGATGAATGTTTTTTCTTTAGAAATGACAAAAAACAAAGAATTTTTCAACAAGATGTCTTTCTATAGCGAGTTTCATTTGAGATAGTCTTTTCTTAGAAGTGCAAGAGTGGTATTCCCTACAACTTATTCCCCAATTTGATCATTCTCAGAAATTAGGAGACGGAAACCACACCTACTGTAATATTAGACCTTGTAACAAGGCAACTAGGTTTCAATGGCTTAAAAGGTGCAGAAAGAGGCTCATTTATAATGACCTCCAGTGTCCCACAGGTTTCCCAAATCATTTCTTAGAGTATGGAAAAAGAGGAAATAAAGTGTCTACAGAAAGTGTATACCCCCTTGAACTTTGTTCAGTTTGTTGCGCCAGTGCCAGAGTTTCATGCAATTAAATGAGGACCTCTTTCTCACACCACATATGTTATACTTTCAAAGGGAAAAAAGGAAATATTACAATTGTATACATTTTCACCCATATGTTAATATCTGGTAGAAGCCCTTTTCACAGCAATTTCAGCTGTGAGTCTGTTGGTAATGGGCTCCACCACCTCTGAACTAACAAGATTTGATAATATTTGAGAATTTCAGAGGTCTGTCTGGTTTAGCTGAAGAATCAGCTAAGGTAAGTTTCAGGAAGAGCATCTGATTTCTTTCAATAAAGCAGAACAGAGAAAAAACACACAATACAAAATCATGAGAATTTGTATCCATATGACACTTTGACTCGAATACTTTTATCAGACCTACACAGAGTATATACTGTACACACTTTTTCAGCCCAGGTTTATACATTTGATACATTTGGAACTGCCATTTGTAGGTGTTTTTGTGTCTTAGCTCAACACTGTGAAACCTGTAGTTACAAACATGGAGGATGAAGACATGAAGACATATATTGTACCTCTGACCGGCCTACCTTCCAAGAGGTGAAAGATGAAACTTTTCCTTTATCGTCAACTCAGTGAATGTCTTTAAACTTTCGAAAACTGTAACAAAGAATAAGTTAAAAAACTTATTTTCATTGGACCCACAGAAAAGTCAAAGTTGTCCATAGAAATGCCCGTCTAAATCAGAAATCTACAGCACAAAGGCAGTGGCCTTTCGGGACATAAAAATGAAATCAGACTTTACTCAGACGAATTGCCCTTGGTCACGGACATCTTGCTATCAGTCACTACAAAGATGTTTTCTCTCGTGCCATGGCTTGCCTGACTTGCTTCTTCTGCTGGATGGCTTCTGGTCGCTGGTCAGGATCGACAGCCAGCATGTCCTGGAGCAGTGTCCTTTGCTCCGTGCTTATGGCTCTATTTACTTTCAGGGGGATGTGGAACTGCAGCCAGGGGTTCTCATCCAGGGCCTCTCCAACAGGCCCTGACAGACATATGCTCCTGTATCGGAAACACACTTTAGTTCAATTCTAAAATATTTCTCATAGGACTGAAGGAACCTTTGCCTGTTAAGAGTTAACAATTAGGTCCTCAAGAACTGTTTTACGGTTTTCTACACTCCTGGCTGGCCAAGGTCTCTTTAAGGTCTCTTAAGTGGAGGTGTAACTCATGTATCCTACATGTGATTTAGCAACATGAAAGGGAATAGCTTCTTATCGGATTATGGTCTTGGTTAACTGCCTAAGGCTGACCTAAGTGCCTAACTTTCTGACTTTCTTTATACCTTATATGTTAAGAAGCTTCTTCTGACCAATCAGAAATGTATGCTTTATGTATGAACATTTTGCTCATCAAAGTGAGTGAGAGACAAGGTTAACAGAAATTAGCCACGGCAGTAAATGACAGCATATTTTTGGGTTCTTAAATGGTCTCTACCTGGCACACCTGCAGTGCAAACTGACACACACTGTTTAGAGAAACAGCTACTCTATTACTAATATTAATGAAACATTTCTTATTCTATGGAACAAAAACAAACAGTAAAACTAAAACACAGATCTCTTAGCTTCCTATTTCATGAACCAGATGACTGAATGACCAAGCCTAACTAGTAGCCAGAACCCCAGTTAACCCTCCGTAACACAAACTTTAACCACACGACAAGAACTCTTTCAAACTGAGTGAAAATCATAAATGGATCCATAACTTTACATCAATTTACTATGTTGTGCCAATACCTGCATTTACATTTAGAACGAATGATGTCATAGAACCAGCATCACACCAGTTCCAGGTGTCTCCAAGGAGACAACAGAACTTCAGTTGTGTTTGCTAAAATACACACTTTGAAACATACTGTAACACTTAGTTAACATGTCTGGTTTAGTTGAAGAATCGGCTAAGGTAAGTTTCAGGGTTTAATGGTGGGATGGCACCTGTGCTTTTTTCCCCCAACCGCTAGAATATGATTCGCACCAAACCCAAAAGAAATACTGCACAGTTCAGGAACTTCATCAACCTAGCAACTGTAAAATAAGCTTACAAACAACTGAATTGAAATGCCAAAAAGTTCAGAGAAAGGCACAAACTATGTTTACTTGGGGTTTACAAAATTAAAGCTAACTAAAACTGTAATGATAAACAATCATGCTGCCAATGGACAGAGAAATATCAAGTTTTTTGAATAATGTATTATTTGTTACATAGGAACCCAGTATAAGGGAATCCCTTGCGATCCTGTCTGCAGAGATAAAGGTAAGTATTGTTTTCTCTTTAGCTCTGTCACTCCAAGAAATATAATGAACATAAATATATTTGCCAATCTTTTCATAGTAATCCAAACAACTCTGCGTGTATCTGACATTTGTAATATTTATCTACCGCAGTATAACTCTTCTGGCAAGGCGATTGGTATTGTACCTTGAAAGAAAACTGATTGGAAATGTCATGTACTCTATGGTTTCTATTGATGTCAAGTGGCAAATGTTGACTGGTGATGTTATGTGAATCTTAGGAAATGGTCATTTTTCAATCGAGTCTATGTTTCTCAGAATTTGAGACAGAGAGGTCAATCTCTGCAATTCGAGCTGAGGGCATTTCTTGGAATGGAAAGGTAAGAGCAACTTGTTCTTTGATATACTCTTAAGACTCTTCGCCAGATTTAACGATGAAAACTGTAAATAATAATAACAAACATTATTTTATATAGTGCCTTGAAAGGTGGCTTCTTTACAGAATGACAAAACCAACTACAATAAATAATACACAAGATATGCATGATGACAATACACAGTTAGAGGAGACAGTAGATGGTCATTGTCAGTGTATTCTGAAGGTAGTTTTCCAATTTTTTGGAACGGGGTAAAAGAGGCCACCTCTACTAGAATCTTTGTCCTAACCAAAAATGTAACAAAGTATAATAATAATATTAAAAATAATAATAATAAACTTTATCTATAGAGCACCTTTCATACAAATAGTGCTTTGGTGCTTTAAAAACCAAGCGTAAAAATAAAATATTAAAATTGAGAGATATACTCTCAGTTGTAAAGGAAAATACAGCAATACAGTAAAGCAACATACATGTCAATTAAATAAATAAAAATTAGGAAAGTCGTAATAAAATAAGAACAATTAAAGACAACTAAAAAAAGAAACAGAAATAGAAAGAACAAAGAACCACTTTAACTAAAAGCAACATTTTCAAATGTTTTTTAAAACAATGTACCGAGCTTGACTGCCTAATAAAAAGTGGAAGTGAGTTTCATAATTTGGAAGCATAAAAACAAAAAGCAGCCTCTCCACTCTTTCTGCATTTCACATGTGGTATTTGCAGTAGGCCAGTATGTGCAGATCTCAGGTCACGTATAGGAACATATGAAGACAGACATTCAGTAAGGTACAGACGTGCTAGGTCGCTTAAAGCTTTAAAAACAAGTAAAAGAACTTTCAAATTTATCCTAGATAATACAGGTGACCAGTGAAGTTTTTTCAAAACAGGAATGATATTCTCTTTCTTGTATTTGTTAGGATCTGTGCTACTGCATTTCGAACAAGTAGTAAGGGATTTATTGTTTTCTTGGGAAGCCCACAAAACAGAGCATTATAATCATATCCACATCAATGTGAGCAATGGAGAAGTCAAATTAACGTGTCTAAATATCATCTAGTTCTATCCCAGGGAAGAGGGCTGTTGCCTACACAGACGACAAGACACAAAACGCTCAACTGTGCAAAACACGCATAAGGACATCAGTCAGGAGGAACAAGGTAAAGTGTTTTTTCTTCTTCACCATGGTCATGTAGTTTCACTCCAAGCACTGTCATATGAAATAACTGTGGAAACGACCTCCCCAACGTTTTGGGTTGTTGCATTTTGCTTCAATGAATTTTAACCTTTTCTTTTAGACATTAAGAGGAAGGACACATTCACCCTTGGTAGAGATTCAGTTGTTCTATGAGATGTCAAGGTGAGAATTAACCACTTCAGGGATAAGTCAATCCACATAACTGAAAAAGGGGCAATGAACAGGATATGGGGATTTTGCTAGTTATAAAGTACAATAATCATCATTACATGATCTAAGACTACTGAAGTATAAGCTGTGTCCCTGACTGATTAATTAGCAAATTCATCTTTGTAGAGTGCAGCTACTATCTATTCAGTGGCATTTCCTTAAAACAATTGTATTCCCACATTCTGAATATGGAGTGAGATCATGTAGAGAATGTTGGACTTGTAATAACTAATTGAAGGATAATAATAATCAACGAAAGTGCTTAAAAGTATCAACAAATGCCTTCAAAGTACTTGACACGTACTTTGCTTTCAAAAGTGAAACATAATTAATGCTTACGTAAGATTTCTCTTGACTTCTCAGGAGTATACTAACTCCAAGGACAAGTAACATCACAAACCATTATTTAAGTGCTGATGTTGGAGCTGCAATACTACTACCAAGACAAAAAATGATACAGGTAACACTGCTTTCAGATTTCTAAGAATTGCTAAAATAGTATGTTTACAGAGCATTCAGAGTTGAGAATATGACAAGTTCCTACCATCTCAAACACTGCCAATCTAGAACAAAAAGAAAGTACTTGAACGCCTGCAGTAATCGAACACAAACCAGAACATATCAGTGCATGACAAGGAAATGTAGTCACAAAATGATTCTGCCCTTTCAAGTCCCAAAAAGGACCGAGGAACTTACCGGAGGCGATACCTGGATTTCAAACAGAGTACAATGTAGCCACTGTAGGGGAGAAGATCACAGAGAGCTCTTCTCAGATTGCTCAGTGTCAGCCCCAGCACCCTGTCCTGACTGAAGCAGACAAAGTGGTCAAACAGGTAGGTAGAAATGAGTAAGGAACAGAGAGTATGGTTATTCTTGCATTGTTTTGTTCGTCTGTCAAAGAAAAGAGTGCTTCTGACTTTTGTCAATGTTCATCTTTATTTTAGGAGAAGAACAAACGGTGGTATCACACTTTGCTCAAGTGTATGATACCATGTGTGTACAGCAGACATCACCAAAGGAACAGGAGACACCTGAGTAGAGAACAAGAACATGAAAAGACTGATGAAAAAAAGCACCAGGAGAAATCCATTGAATATGCACAATCTCGTACAGTATTTCAATGAAAAGTTTCAGTGTTGTTTTTAGTGTCGTCGTATTGCATACATTTAAAACAATGTGTCTTGTTTAATGAACAATTTCATTTATTTCAGTAAAAAGTGTTGTTTACTGTACTCCTAGCATGGATGCAATTGTTAGAAAAAACTTGAATGAAAAACTGAATGTTTCATACAATATGGGTTTGTGTTAACCCACACACCTAAGTGAAATGTTTGATTACGTTTACAAGACATAACACATAGTTCAGTTGAGTGTGAAAGGGAACAACAGAGAAAGTCACAAACAAAACATTTGTGAAGGACTTGATGAATGTTTTTTCTTTAGAAATGACAAAAAACAAAGAATTTTTCAACAAGATGTCTTTCTATAGCGAGTTTCATTTGAGATAGTCTTTTCTTAGAAGTGCAAGAGTGGTATTCCCTACAACTTATTCCCCAATTTGATCATTCTCAGAAATTAGGAGACGGAAACCACACCTACTGTAATATTAGACCTTGTAACAAGGCAACTAGGTTTCAATGGCTTAAAAGGTGCAGAAAGAGGCTCATTTATAATGACCTCCAGTGTCCCACAGGTTTCCCAAATCATTTCTTAGAGTATGGAAAAAGAGGAAATAAAGTGTCTACAGAAAGTGTATACCCCCTTGAACTTTGTTCAGTTTGTTGCGCCAGTGCCAGAGTTTCATGCAATTAAATGAGGACCTCTTTCTCACACCACATATGTTATACTTTCAAAGGGAAAAAAGGAAATATTACAATTGTATACATTTTCACCCATATGTTAATATCTGGTAGAAGCCCTTTTCACAGCAATTTCAGCTGTGAGTCTGTTGGTAATGGGCTCCACCACCTCTGAACTAACAAGATTTGATAATATTTGAGAATTTCAGAGGTCTGTCTGGTTTAGCTGAAGAATCAGCTAAGGTAAGTTTCAGGAAGAGCATCTGATTTCTTTCAATAAAGCAGAACAGAGAAAAAACACACAATACAAAATCATGAGAATTTGTATCCATATGACACTTTGACTCGAATACTTTTATCAGACCTACACAGAGTATATACTGTACACACTTTTTCAGCCCAGGTTTATACATTTGATACATTTGGAACTGCCATTTGTAGGTGTTTTTGTGTCTTAGCTCAACACTGTGAAACCTGTAGTTACAAACATGGAGGATGAAGACATGAAGACATATATTGTACCTCTGACCGGCCTACCTTCCAAGAGGTGAAAGATGAAACTTTTCCTTTATCGTCAACTCAGTGAATGTCTTTAAACTTTCGAAAACTGTAACAAAGAATAAGTTAAAAAACTTATTTTCATTGGACCCACAGAAAAGTCAAAGTTGTCCATAGAAATGCCCGTCTAAATCAGAAATCTACAGCACAAAGGCAGTGGCCTTTCGGGACATAAAAATGAAATCAGACTTTACTCAGACGAATTGCCCTTGGTCACGGACATCTTGCTATCAGTCACTACAAAGATGTTTTCTCTCGTGCCATGGCTTGCCTGACTTGCTTCTTCTGCTGGATGGCTTCTGGTCGCTGGTCAGGATCGACAGCCAGCATGTCCTGGAGCAGTGTCCTTTGCTCCGTGCTTATGGCTCTATTTACTTTCAGGGGGATGTGGAACTGCAGCCAGGGGTTCTCATCCAGGGCCTCTCCAACAGGCCCTGACAGACATATGCTCCTGTATCGGAAACACACTTTAGTTCAATTCTAAAATATTTCTCATAGGACTGAAGGAACCTTTGCCTGTTAAGAGTTAACAATTAGGTCCTCAAGAACTGTTTTACGGTTTTCTACACTCCTGGCTGGCCAAGGTCTCTTTAAGGTCTCTTAAGTGGAGGTGTAACTCATGTATCCTACATGTGATTTAGCAACATGAAAGGGAATAGCTTCTTATCGGATTATGGTCTTGGTTAACTGCCTAAGGCTGACCTAAGTGCCTAACTTTCTGACTTTCTTTATACCTTATATGTTAAGAAGCTTCTTCTGACCAATCAGAAATGTATGCTTTATGTATGAACATTTTGCTCATCAAAGTGAGTGAGAGACAAGGTTAACAGAAATTAGCCACGGCAGTAAATGACAGCATATTTTTGGGTTCTTAAATGGTCTCTACCTGGCACACCTGCAGTGCAAACTGACACACACTGTTTAGAGAAACAGCTACTCTATTACTAATATTAATGAAACATTTCTTATTCTATGGAACAAAAACAAACAGTAAAACTAAAACACAGATCTCTTAGCTTCCTATTTCATGAACCAGATGACTGAATGACCAAGCCTAACTAGTAGCCAGAACCCCAGTTAACCCTCCGTAACACAAACTTTAACCACACGACAAGAACTCTTTCAAACTGAGTGAAAATCATAAATGGATCCATAACTTTACATCAATTTACTATGTTGTGCCAATACCTGCATTTACATTTAGAACGAATGATGTCATAGAACCAGCATCACACCAGTTCCAGGTGTCTCCAAGGAGACAACAGAACTTCAGTTGTGTTTGCTAAAATACACACTTTGAAACATACTGTAACACTTAGTTAACATGTCTGGTTTAGTTGAAGAATCGGCTAAGGTAAGTTTCAGGGTTTAATGGTGGGATGGCACCTGTGCTTTTTTCCCCCAACCGCTAGAATATGATTCGCACCAAACCCAAAAGAAATACTGCACAGTTCAGGAACTTCATCAACCTAGCAACTGTAAAATAAGCTTACAAACAACTGAATTGAAATGCCAAAAAGTTCAGAGAAAGGCACAAACTATGTTTACTTGGGGTTTACAAAATTAAAGCTAACTAAAACTGTAATGATAAACAATCATGCTGCCAATGGACAGAGAAATATCAAGTTTTTTGAATAATGTATTATTTGTTACATAGGAACCCAGTATAAGGGAATCCCTTGCGATCCTGTCTGCAGAGATAAAGGTAAGTATTGTTTTCTCTTTAGCTCTGTCACTCCAAGAAATATAATGAACATAAATATATTTGCCAATCTTTTCATAGTAATCCAAACAACTCTGCGTGTATCTGACATTTGTAATATTTATCTACCGCAGTATAACTCTTCTGGCAAGGCGATTGGTATTGTACCTTGAAAGAAAACTGATTGGAAATGTCATGTACTCTATGGTTTCTATTGATGTCAAGTGGCAAATGTTGACTGGTGATGTTATGTGAATCTTAGGAAATGGTCATTTTTCAATCGAGTCTATGTTTCTCAGAATTTGAGACAGAGAGGTCAATCTCTGCAATTCGAGCTGAGGGCATTTCTTGGAATGGAAAGGTAAGAGCAACTTGTTCTTTGATATACTCTTAAGACTCTTCGCCAGATTTAACGATGAAAACTGTAAATAATAATAACAAACATTATTTTATATAGTGCCTTGAAAGGTGGCTTCTTTACAGAATGACAAAACCAACTACAATAAATAATACACAAGATATGCATGATGACAATACACAGTTAGAGGAGACAGTAGATGGTCATTGTCAGTGTATTCTGAAGGTAGTTTTCCAATTTTTTGGAACGGGGTAAAAGAGGCCACCTCTACTAGAATCTTTGTCCTAACCAAAAATGTAACAAAGTATAATAATAATATTAAAAATAATAATAATAAACTTTATCTATAGAGCACCTTTCATACAAATAGTGCTTTGGTGCTTTAAAAACCAAGCGTAAAAATAAAATATTAAAATTGAGAGATATACTCTCAGTTGTAAAGGAAAATACAGCAATACAGTAAAGCAACATACATGTCAATTAAATAAATAAAAATTAGGAAAGTCGTAATAAAATAAGAACAATTAAAGACAACTAAAAAAAGAAACAGAAATAGAAAGAACAAAGAACCACTTTAACTAAAAGCAACATTTTCAAATGTTTTTTAAAACAATGTACCGAGCTTGACTGCCTAATAAAAAGTGGAAGTGAGTTTCATAATTTGGAAGCATAAAAACAAAAAGCAGCCTCTCCACTCTTTCTGCATTTCACATGTGGTATTTGCAGTAGGCCAGTATGTGCAGATCTCAGGTCACGTATAGGAACATATGAAGACAGACATTCAGTAAGGTACAGACGTGCTAGGTCGCTTAAAGCTTTAAAAACAAGTAAAAGAACTTTCAAATTTATCCTAGATAATACAGGTGACCAGTGAAGTTTTTTCAAAACAGGAATGATATTCTCTTTCTTGTATTTGTTAGGATCTGTGCTACTGCATTTCGAACAAGTAGTAAGGGATTTATTGTTTTCTTGGGAAGCCCACAAAACAGAGCATTATAATCATATCCACATCAATGTGAGCAATGGAGAAGTCAAATTAACGTGTCTAAATATCATCTAGTTCTATCCCAGGGAAGAGGGCTGTTGCCTACACAGACGACAAGACACAAAACGCTCAACTGTGCAAAACACGCATAAGGACATCAGTCAGGAGGAACAAGGTAAAGTGTTTTTTCTTCTTCACCATGGTCATGTAGTTTCACTCCAAGCACTGTCATATGAAATAACTGTGGAAACGACCTCCCCAACGTTTTGGGTTGTTGCATTTTGCTTCAATGAATTTTAACCTTTTCTTTTAGACATTAAGAGGAAGGACACATTCACCCTTGGTAGAGATTCAGTTGTTCTATGAGATGTCAAGGTGAGAATTAACCACTTCAGGGATAAGTCAATCCACATAACTGAAAAAGGGGCAATGAACAGGATATGGGGATTTTGCTAGTTATAAAGTACAATAATCATCATTACATGATCTAAGACTACTGAAGTATAAGCTGTGTCCCTGACTGATTAATTAGCAAATTCATCTTTGTAGAGTGCAGCTACTATCTATTCAGTGGCATTTCCTTAAAACAATTGTATTCCCACATTCTGAATATGGAGTGAGATCATGTAGAGAATGTTGGACTTGTAATAACTAATTGAAGGATAATAATAATCAACGAAAGTGCTTAAAAGTATCAACAAATGCCTTCAAAGTACTTGACACGTACTTTGCTTTCAAAAGTGAAACATAATTAATGCTTACGTAAGATTTCTCTTGACTTCTCAGGAGTATACTAACTCCAAGGACAAGTAACATCACAAACCATTATTTAAGTGCTGATGTTGGAGCTGCAATACTACTACCAAGACAAAAAATGATACAGGTAACACTGCTTTCAGATTTCTAAGAATTGCTAAAATAGTATGTTTACAGAGCATTCAGAGTTGAGAATATGACAAGTTCCTACCATCTCAAACACTGCCAATCTAGAACAAAAAGAAAGTACTTGAACGCCTGCAGTAATCGAACACAAACCAGAACATATCAGTGCATGACAAGGAAATGTAGTCACAAAATGATTCTGCCCTTTCAAGTCCCAAAAAGGACCGAGGAACTTACCGGAGGCGATACCTGGATTTCAAACAGAGTACAATGTAGCCACTGTAGGGGAGAAGATCACAGAGAGCTCTTCTCAGATTGCTCAGTGTCAGCCCCAGCACCCTGTCCTGACTGAAGCAGACAAAGTGGTCAAACAGGTAGGTAGAAATGAGTAAGGAACAGAGAGTATGGTTATTCTTGCATTGTTTTGTTCGTCTGTCAAAGAAAAGAGTGCTTCTGACTTTTGTCAATGTTCATCTTTATTTTAGGAGAAGAACAAACGGTGGTATCACACTTTGCTCAAGTGTATGATACCATGTGTGTACAGCAGACATCACCAAAGGAACAGGAGACACCTGAGTAGAGAACAAGAACATGAAAAGACTGATGAAAAAAAGCACCAGGAGAAATCCATTGAATATGCACAATCTCGTACAGTATTTCAATGAAAAGTTTCAGTGTTGTTTTTAGTGTCGTCGTATTGCATACATTTAAAACAATGTGTCTTGTTTAATGAACAATTTCATTTATTTCAGTAAAAAGTGTTGTTTACTGTACTCCTAGCATGGATGCAATTGTTAGAAAAAACTTGAATGAAAAACTGAATGTTTCATACAATATGGGTTTGTGTTAACCCACACACCTAAGTGAAATGTTTGATTACGTTTACAAGACATAACACATAGTTCAGTTGAGTGTGAAAGGGAACAACAGAGAAAGTCACAAACAAAACATTTGTGAAGGACTTGATGAATGTTTTTTCTTTAGAAATGACAAAAAACAAAGAATTTTTCAACAAGATGTCTTTCTATAGCGAGTTTCATTTGAGATAGTCTTTTCTTAGAAGTGCAAGAGTGGTATTCCCTACAACTTATTCCCCAATTTGATCATTCTCAGAAATTAGGAGACGGAAACCACACCTACTGTAATATTAGACCTTGTAACAAGGCAACTAGGTTTCAATGGCTTAAAAGGTGCAGAAAGAGGCTCATTTATAATGACCTCCAGTGTCCCACAGGTTTCCCAAATCATTTCTTAGAGTATGGAAAAAGAGGAAATAAAGTGTCTACAGAAAGTGTATACCCCCTTGAACTTTGTTCAGTTTGTTGCGCCAGTGCCAGAGTTTCATGCAATTAAATGAGGACCTCTTTCTCACACCACATATGTTATACTTTCAAAGGGAAAAAAGGAAATATTACAATTGTATACATTTTCACCCATATGTTAATATCTGGTAGAAGCCCTTTTCACAGCAATTTCAGCTGTGAGTCTGTTGGTAATGGGCTCCACCACCTCTGAACTAACAAGATTTGATAATATTTGAGAATTTCAGAGGTCTGTCTGGTTTAGCTGAAGAATCAGCTAAGGTAAGTTTCAGGAAGAGCATCTGATTTCTTTCAATAAAGCAGAACAGAGAAAAAACACACAATACAAAATCATGAGAATTTGTATCCATATGACACTTTGACTCGAATACTTTTATCAGACCTACACAGAGTATATACTGTACACACTTTTTCAGCCCAGGTTTATACATTTGATACATTTGGAACTGCCATTTGTAGGTGTTTTTGTGTCTTAGCTCAACACTGTGAAACCTGTAGTTACAAACATGGAGGATGAAGACATGAAGACATATATTGTACCTCTGACCGGCCTACCTTCCAAGAGGTGAAAGATGAAACTTTTCCTTTATCGTCAACTCAGTGAATGTCTTTAAACTTTCGAAAACTGTAACAAAGAATAAGTTAAAAAACTTATTTTCATTGGACCCACAGAAAAGTCAAAGTTGTCCATAGAAATGCCCGTCTAAATCAGAAATCTACAGCACAAAGGCAGTGGCCTTTCGGGACATAAAAATGAAATCAGACTTTACTCAGACGAATTGCCCTTGGTCACGGACATCTTGCTATCAGTCACTACAAAGATGTTTTCTCTCGTGCCATGGCTTGCCTGACTTGCTTCTTCTGCTGGATGGCTTCTGGTCGCTGGTCAGGATCGACAGCCAGCATGTCCTGGAGCAGTGTCCTTTGCTCCGTGCTTATGGCTCTATTTACTTTCAGGGGGATGTGGAACTGCAGCCAGGGGTTCTCATCCAGGGCCTCTCCAACAGGCCCTGACAGACATATGCTCCTGTATCGGAAACACACTTTAGTTCAATTCTAAAATATTTCTCATAGGACTGAAGGAACCTTTGCCTGTTAAGAGTTAACAATTAGGTCCTCAAGAACTGTTTTACGGTTTTCTACACTCCTGGCTGGCCAAGGTCTCTTTAAGGTCTCTTAAGTGGAGGTGTAACTCATGTATCCTACATGTGATTTAGCAACATGAAAGGGAATAGCTTCTTATCGGATTATGGTCTTGGTTAACTGCCTAAGGCTGACCTAAGTGCCTAACTTTCTGACTTTCTTTATACCTTATATGTTAAGAAGCTTCTTCTGACCAATCAGAAATGTATGCTTTATGTATGAACATTTTGCTCATCAAAGTGAGTGAGAGACAAGGTTAACAGAAATTAGCCACGGCAGTAAATGACAGCATATTTTTGGGTTCTTAAATGGTCTCTACCTGGCACACCTGCAGTGCAAACTGACACACACTGTTTAGAGAAACAGCTACTCTATTACTAATATTAATGAAACATTTCTTATTCTATGGAACAAAAACAAACAGTAAAACTAAAACACAGATCTCTTAGCTTCCTATTTCATGAACCAGATGACTGAATGACCAAGCCTAACTAGTAGCCAGAACCCCAGTTAACCCTCCGTAACACAAACTTTAACCACACGACAAGAACTCTTTCAAACTGAGTGAAAATCATAAATGGATCCATAACTTTACATCAATTTACTATGTTGTGCCAATACCTGCATTTACATTTAGAACGAATGATGTCATAGAACCAGCATCACACCAGTTCCAGGTGTCTCCAAGGAGACAACAGAACTTCAGTTGTGTTTGCTAAAATACACACTTTGAAACATACTGTAACACTTAGTTAACATGTCTGGTTTAGTTGAAGAATCGGCTAAGGTAAGTTTCAGGGTTTAATGGTGGGATGGCACCTGTGCTTTTTTCCCCCAACCGCTAGAATATGATTCGCACCAAACCCAAAAGAAATACTGCACAGTTCAGGAACTTCATCAACCTAGCAACTGTAAAATAAGCTTACAAACAACTGAATTGAAATGCCAAAAAGTTCAGAGAAAGGCACAAACTATGTTTACTTGGGGTTTACAAAATTAAAGCTAACTAAAACTGTAATGATAAACAATCATGCTGCCAATGGACAGAGAAATATCAAGTTTTTTGAATAATGTATTATTTGTTACATAGGAACCCAGTATAAGGGAATCCCTTGCGATCCTGTCTGCAGAGATAAAGGTAAGTATTGTTTTCTCTTTAGCTCTGTCACTCCAAGAAATATAATGAACATAAATATATTTGCCAATCTTTTCATAGTAATCCAAACAACTCTGCGTGTATCTGACATTTGTAATATTTATCTACCGCAGTATAACTCTTCTGGCAAGGCGATTGGTATTGTACCTTGAAAGAAAACTGATTGGAAATGTCATGTACTCTATGGTTTCTATTGATGTCAAGTGGCAAATGTTGACTGGTGATGTTATGTGAATCTTAGGAAATGGTCATTTTTCAATCGAGTCTATGTTTCTCAGAATTTGAGACAGAGAGGTCAATCTCTGCAATTCGAGCTGAGGGCATTTCTTGGAATGGAAAGGTAAGAGCAACTTGTTCTTTGATATTCTCTTAAGACTCTTCGCCAGATTTAACGATGAAAACTGTAAATAATAATAACAAACATTATTTTATATAGTGCCTTGAAAGGTGGCTTCTTTACAGAATGACAAAACCAACTACAATAAATAATACACAAGATATGCATGATGACAATACACAGTTAGAGGAGACAGTAGATGGTCATTGTCAGTGTATTCTGAAGGTAGTTTTCCAATTTTTTGGAACGGGGTAAAAGAGGCCACCTCTACTAGAATCTTTGTCCTAACCAAAAATGTAACAAAGTATAATAATAATATTAAAAATAATAATAATAAACTTTATCTATAGAGCACCTTTCATACAAATAGTGCTTTGGTGCTTTAAAAACCAAGCGTAAAAATAAAATATTAAAATTGAGAGATATACTCTCAGTTGTAAAGGAAAATACAGCAATACAGTAAAGCAACATACATGTCAATTAAATAAATAAAAATTAGGAAAGTCGTAATAAAATAAGAACAATTAAAGACAACTAAAAAAAGAAACAGAAATAGAAAGAACAAAGAACCACTTTAACTAAAAGCAACATTTTCAAATGTTTTTTAAAACAATGTACCGAGCTTGACTGCCTAATAAAAAGTGGAAGTGAGTTTCATAATTTGGAAGCATAAAAACAAAAAGCAGCCTCTCCACTCTTTCTGCATTTCACATGTGGTATTTGCAGTAGGCCAGTATGTGCAGATCTCAGGTCACGTATAGGAACATATGAAGACAGACATTCAGTAAGGTACAGACGTGCTAGGTCGCTTAAAGCTTTAAAAACAAGTAAAAGAACTTTCAAATTTATCCTAGATAATACAGGTGACCAGTGAAGTTTTTTCAAAACAGGAATGATATTCTCTTTCTTGTATTTGTTAGGATCTGTGCTACTGCATTTCGAACAAGTAGTAAGGGATTTATTGTTTTCTTGGGAAGCCCACAAAACAGAGCATTATAATCATATCCACATCAATGTGAGCAATGGAGAAGTCAAATTAACGTGTCTAAATATCATCTAGTTCTATCCCAGGGAAGAGGGCTGTTGCCTACACAGACGACAAGACACAAAACGCTCAACTGTGCAAAACACGCATAAGGACATCAGTCAGGAGGAACAAGGTAAAGTGTTTTTTCTTCTTCACCATGGTCATGTAGTTTCACTCCAAGCACTGTCATATGAAATAACTGTGGAAACGACCTCCCCAACGTTTTGGGTTGTTGCATTTTGCTTCAATGAATTTTAACCTTTTCTTTTAGACATTAAGAGGAAGGACACATTCACCCTTGGTAGAGATTCAGTTGTTCTATGAGATGTCAAGGTGAGAATTAACCACTTCAGGGATAAGTCAATCCACATAACTGAAAAAGGGGCAATGAACAGGATATGGGGATTTTGCTAGTTATAAAGTACAATAATCATCATTACATGATCTAAGACTACTGAAGTATAAGCTGTGTCCCTGACTGATTAATTAGCAAATTCATCTTTGTAGAGTGCAGCTACTATCTATTCAATGGCATTTCCTTAAAACAATTGTATTCCCACATTCTGAATATGGAGTGAGATCATGTAGAGAATGTTGGACTTGTAATAACTAATTGAAGGATAATAATAATCAACGAAAGTGCTTAAAAGTATCAACAAATGCCTTCAAAGTACTTGACACGTACTTTGCTTTCAAAAGTGAAACATAATTAATGCTTACGTAAGATTTCTCTTGACTTCTCAGGAGTATACTAACTCCAAGGACAAGTAACATCACAAACCATTATTTAAGTGCTGATGTTGGAGCTGCAATACTACTACCAAGACAAAAAATGATACAGGTAACACTGCTTTCAGATTTCTAAGAATTGCTAAAATAGTATGTTTACAGAGCATTCAGAGTTGAGAATATGACAAGTTCCTACCATCTCAAACACTGCCAATCTAGAACAAAAAGAAAGTACTTGAACGCCTGCAGTAATCGAACACAAACCAGAACATATCAGTGCATGACAAGGAAATGTAGTCACAAAATGATTCTGCCCTTTCAAGTCCCAAAAAGGACCGAGGAACTTACCGGAGGCGATACCTGGATTTCAAACAGAGTACAATGTAGCCACTGTAGGGGAGAAGATCACAGAGAGCTCTTCTCAGATTGCTCAGAGTCAGCCCCAGCACCCTGTCCTGACTGAAGCAGACAAAGTGGTCAAACAGGTAGGTAGAAATGAGTAAGGAACAGAGAGTATGGTTATTCTTGCATTGTTTTGTTCGTCTGTCAAAGAAAAGAGTGCTTCTGACTTTTGTCAATGTTCATCTTTATTTTAGGAGAAGAACAAACGGTGGTATCACACTTTGCTCAAGTGTATGATACCATGTGTGTACAGCAGACATCACCAAAGGAACAGGAGACACCTGAGTAGAGAACAAGAACATGAAAAGACTGATGAAAAAAAGCACCAGGAGAAATCCATTGAATATGCACAATCTCGTACAGTATTTCAATGAAAAGTTTCAGTGTTGTTTTTAGTGTCGTCGTATTGCATACATTTAAAACAATGTGTCTTGTTTAATGAACAATTTCATTTATTTCAGTAAAAAGTGTTGTTTACTGTACTCCTAGCATGGATGCAATTGTTAGAAAAAACTTGAATGAAAAACTGAATGTTTCATACAATATGGGTTTGTGTTAACCCACACACCTAAGTGAAATGTTTGATTACGTTTACAAGACATAACACATAGTTCAGTTGAGTGTGAAAGGGAACAACAGAGAAAGTCACAAACAAAACATTTGTGAAGGACTTGATGAATGTTTTTTCTTTAGAAATGACAAAAAACAAAGAATTTTTCAACAAGATGTCTTTCTATAGCGAGTTTCATTTGAGATAGTCTTTTCTTAGAAGTGCAAGAGTGGTATTCCCTACAACTTATTCCCCAATTTGATCATTCTCAGAAATTAGGAGACGGAAACCACACCTACTGTAATATTAGACCTTGTAACAAGGCAACTAGGTTTCAATGGCTTAAAAGGTGCAGAAAGAGGCTCATTTATAATGACCTCCAGTGTCCCACAGGTTTCCCAAATCATTTCTTAGAGTATGGAAAAAGAGGAAATAAAGTGTCTACAGAAAGTGTATACCCCCTTGAACTTTGTTCAGTTTGTTGCGCCAGTGCCAGAGTTTCATGCAATTAAATGAGGACCTCTTTCTCACACCACATATGTTATACTTTCAAAGGGAAAAAAGGAAATATTACAATTGTATACATTTTCACCCATATGTTAATATCTGGTAGAAGCCCTTTTCACAGCAATTTCAGCTGTGAGTCTGTTGGTAATGGGCTCCACCACCTCTGAACTAACAAGATTTGATAATATTTGAGAATTTCAGAGGTCTGTCTGGTTTAGCTGAAGAATCAGCTAAGGTAAGTTTCAGGAAGAGCATCTGATTTCTTTCAATAAAGCAGAACAGAGAAAAAACACACAATACAAAATCATGAGAATTTGTATCCATATGACACTTTGACTCGAATACTTTTATCAGACCTACACAGAGTATATACTGTACACACTTTTTCAGCCCAGGTTTATACATTTGATACATTTGGAACTGCCATTTGTAGGTGTTTTTGTGTCTTAGCTCAACACTGTGAAACCTGTAGTTACAAACATGGAGGATGAAGACATGAAGACATATATTGTACCTCTGACCGGCCTACCTTCCAAGAGGTGAAAGATGAAACTTTTCCTTTATCGTCAACTCAGTGAATGTCTTTAAACTTTCGAAAACTGTAACAAAGAATAAGTTAAAAAACTTATTTTCATTGGACCCACAGAAAAGTCAAAGTTGTCCATAGAAATGCCCGTCTAAATCAGAAATCTACAGCACAAAGGCAGTGGCCTTTCGGGACATAAAAATGAAATCAGACTTTACTCAGACGAATTGCCCTTGGTCACGGACATCTTGCTATCAGTCACTACAAAGATGTTTTCTCTCGTGCCATGGCTTGCCTGACTTGCTTCTTCTGCTGGATGGCTTCTGGTCGCTGGTCAGGATCGACAGCCAGCATGTCCTGGAGCAGTGTCCTTAGCTCCGTGCTTATGGCTCTATTTACTTTCAGGGGGATGTGGAACTGCAGCCAGGGGTTCTCATCCAGGGCCTCTCCAACAGGCCCTGACAGACATATGCTCCTGTATCGGAAACACACTTTAGTTCAATTCTAAAATATTTCTCATAGGACTGAAGGAACCTTTGCCTGTTAAGAGTTAACAATTAGGTCCTCAAGAACTGTTTTACGGTTTTCTACACTCCTGGCTGGCCAAGGTCTCTTTAAGGTCTCTTAAGTGGAGGTGTAACTCATGTATCCTACATGTGATTTAGCAACATGAAAGGGAATAGCTTCTTATCGGATTATGGTCTTGGTTAACTGCCTAAGGCTGACCTAAGTGCCTAACTTTCTGACTTTCTTTATACCTTATATGTTAAGAAGCTTCTTCTGACCAATCAGAAATGTATGCTTTATGTATGAACATTTTGCTCATCAAAGTGAGTGAGAGACAAGGTTAACAGAAATTAGCCACGGCAGTAAATGACAACATATTTTTGGGTTCTTAAATGGTCTCTACCTGGCACACCTGCACTGCAAACTGACACACACTGTTTAGAGAAACAGCTACTCTATTACTAATATTAATGAAACATTTCTTATTCTATGGAACAAAAACAAACAGTAAAACTAAAACACAGATCTCTTAGCTTCCTATTTCATGAACCAGATGACTGAATGACCAAGCCTAACTAGTAGCCAGAACCCCAGTTAACCCTCCGTAACACAAACTTTAACCACACGACAAGAACTCTTTCAAACTGAGTGAAAATCATAAATGGATCCATAACTTTACATCAATTTACTATGTTGTGCCAATACCTGCATTTACATTTAGAACGAATGATGTCATAGAACCAGCATCACACCAGTTCCAGGTGTCTCCAAGGAGACAACAGAACTTCAGTTGTGTTTGCTAAAATACACACTTTGAAACATACTGTAACACTTAGTTAACATGTCTGGTTTAGTTGAAGAATCGGCTAAGGTAAGTTTCAGGGTTTAATGGTGGGATGGCACCTGTGCTTTTTTCCCCCAACCGCTAGAATATGATTCGCACCAAACCCAAAAGAAATACTGCACAGTTCAGGAACTTCATCAACCTAGCAACTGTAAAATAAGCTTACAAACAACTGAATTGAAATCCCAAAAAGTTCAGAGAAAGGCACAAACTATGTTTACTTGGGGTTTACAAAATTAAAGCTAACTAAAACTGTAATGATAAACAATCATGCTGCCAATGGACAGAGAAATATCATGTTTTTTGAATAATGTATTATTTGTTACATAGGAACCCAGTATAAGGGAATCCCTTGCGATCCTGTCTGCAGAGATAAAGGTAAGTATTGTTTTCTCTTTAGCTCTGTCACTCCAAGAAATATAATGAACATAAATATATTTGCCAATCTTTTCATAGTAATCCAAACAACTCTGCGTGTATCTGACATTTGTAATATTTATCTACCGCAGTATAACTCTTCTGGCAAGGCGATTGGTATTGTACCTTGAAAGAAAACTGATTGGAAATGTCATGTACTCTATGGTTTCTATTGATGTCAAGTGGCAAATGTTGACTGGTGATGTTATGTGAATCTTAGGAAATGGTCATTTTTCAATCGAGTCTATGTTTCTCAGAATTTGAGACAGAGAGGTCAATCTCTGCAATTCGAGCTGAGGGCATTTCTTGGAATGGAAAGGTAAGAGCAACTTGTTCTTTGATATTCTCTTAAGACTCTTCGCCAGATTTAACGATGAAAACTGTAAATAATAATAACAAACATTATTTTATATAGTGCCTTGAAAGGTGGCTTCTTTACAGAATGACAAAACCAACTACAATAAATAATACACAAGATATGCATGATGACAATACACAGTTAGAGGAGACAGTAGATGGTCATTGTCAGTGTATTCTGAAGGTAGTTTTCCAATTTTTTGGAACGGGGTAAAAGAGGCCACCTCTACTAGAATCTTTGTCCTAACCAAAAATGTAACAAAGTATAATAATAATATTAAAAATAATAATAATAAACTTTATCTATAGAGCACCTTTCATACAAATAGTGCTTTGGTGCTTTAAAAACCAAGCGTAAAAATAAAATATTAAAATTGAGAGATATACTCTCAGTTGTAAAGGAAAATACAGCAATACAGTAAAGCAACATACATGTCAATTAAATAAATAAAAATTAGGAAAGTCGTAATAAAATAAGAACAATTAAAGACAACTAAAAAAAGAAACAGAAATAGAAAGAACAAAGAACCACTTTAACTAAAAGCAACATTTTCAAATGTTTTTTAAAACAATGTACCGAGCTTGACTGCCTAATAAAAAGTGGAAGTGAGTTTCATAATTTGGAAGCATAAAAACAAAAAGCAGCCTCTCCACTCTTTCTGCATTTCACATGTGGTATTTGCAGTAGGCCAGTATGTGCAGATCTCAGGTCACGTATAGGAACATATGAAGACAGACATTCAGTAAGGTACAGACGTGCTAGGTCGCTTAAAGCTTTAAAAACAAGTAAAAGAACTTTCAAATTTATCCTAGATAATACAGGTGACCAGTGAAGTTTTTTCAAAACAGGAATGATATTCTCTTTCTTGTATTTGTTAGGATCTGTGCTACTGCATTTCGAACAAGTAGTAAGGGATTTATTGTTTTCTTGGGAAGCCCACAAAACAGAGCATTATAATCATATCCACATCAATGTGAGCAATGGAGAAGTCAAATTAACGTGTCTAAATATCATCTAGTTCTATCCCAGGGAAGAGGGCTGTTGCCTACACAGACGACAAGACACAAAACGCTCAACTGTGCAAAACACGCATAAGGACATCAGTCAGGAGGAACAAGGTAAAGTGTTTTTTCTTCTTCACCATGGTCATGTAGTTTCACTCCAAGCACTGTCATATGAAATAACTGTGGAAACGACCTCCCCAACGTTTTGGGTTGTTGCATTTTGCTTCAATGAATTTTAACCTTTTCTTTTAGACATTAAGAGGAAGGACACATTCACCCTTGGTAGAGATTCAGTTGTTCTATGAGATGTCAAGGTGAGAATTAACCACTTCAGGGATAAGTCAATCCACATAACTGAAAAAGGGGCAATGAACAGGATATGGGGATTTTGCTAGTTATAAAGTACAATAATCATCATTACATGATCTAAGACTACTGAAGTATAAGCTGTGTCCCTGACTGATTAATTAGCAAATTCATCTTTGTAGAGTGCAGCTACTATCTATTCAGTGGCATTTCCTTAAAACAATTGTATTCCCACATTCTGAATATGGAGTGAGATCATGTAGAGAATGTTGGACTTGTAATAACTAATTGAAGGATAATAATAATCAACGAAAGTGCTTAAAAGTATCAACAAATGCCTTCAAAGTACTTGACACGTACTTTGCTTTCAAAAGTGAAACATAATTAATGCTTACGTAAGATTTCTCTTGACTTCTCAGGAGTATACTAACTCCAAGGACAAGTAACATCACAAACCATTATTTAAGTGCTGATGTTGGAGCTGCAATACTACTACCAAGACAAAAAATGATACAGGTAACACTGCTTTCAGATTTCTAAGAATTGCTAAAATAGTATGTTTACAGAGCATTCAGAGTTGAGAATATGACAAGTTCCTACCATCTCAAACACTGCCAATCTAGAACAAAAAGAAAGTACTTGAACGCCTGCAGTAATCGAACACAAACCAGAACATATCAGTGCATGACAAGGAAATGTAGTCACAAAATGATTCTGCCCTTTCAAGTCCCAAAAAGGACCGAGGAACTTACCGGAGGCGATACCTGGATTTCAAACAGAGTACAATGTAGCCACTGTAGGGGAGAAGATCACAGAGAGCTCTTCTCAGATTGCTCAGAGTCAGCCCCAGCACCCTGTCCTGACTGAAGCAGACAAAGTGGTCAAACAGGTAGGTAGAAATGAGTAAGGAACAGAGAGTATGGTTATTCTTGCATTGTTTTGTTCGTCTGTCAAAGAAAAGAGTGCTTCTGACTTTTGTCAATGTTCATCTTTATTTTAGGAGAAGAACAAACGGTGGTATCACACTTTGCTCAAGTGTATGATACCATGTGTGTACAGCAGACATCACCAAAGGAACAGGAGACACCTGAGTAGAGAACAAGAACATGAAAAGACTGATGAAAAAAAGCACCAGGAGAAATCCATTGAATATGCACAATCTCGTACAGTATTTCAATGAAAAGTTTCAGTGTTGTTTTTAGTGTCGTCGTATTGCATACATTTAAAACAATGTGTCTTGTTTAATGAACAATTTCATTTATTTCAGTAAAAAGTGTTGTTTACTGTACTCCTAGCATGGATGCAATTGTTAGAAAAAACTTGAATGAAAAACTGAATGTTTCATACAATATGGGTTTGTGTTAACCCACACACCTAAGTGAAATGTTTGATTACGTTTACAAGACATAACACATAGTTCAGTTGAGTGTGAAAGGGAACAACAGAGAAAGTCACAAACAAAACATTTGTGAAGGACTTGATGAATGTTTTTTCTTTAGAAATGACAAAAAACAAAGAATTTTTCAACAAGATGTCTTTCTATAGCGAGTTTCATTTGAGATAGTCTTTTCTTAGAAGTGCAAGAGTGGTATTCCCTACAACTTATTCCCCAATTTGATCATTCTCAGAAATTAGGAGACGGAAACCACACCTACTGTAATATTAGACCTTGTAACAAGGCAACTAGGTTTCAATGGCTTAAAAGGTGCAGAAAGAGGCTCATTTATAATGACCTCCAGTGTCCCACAGGTTTCCCAAATCATTTCTTAGAGTATGGAAAAAGAGGAAATAAAGTGTCTACAGAAAGTGTATACCCCCTTGAACTTTGTTCAGTTTGTTGCGCCAGTGCCAGAGTTTCATGCAATTAAATGAGGACCTCTTTCTCACACCACATATGTTATACTTTCAAAGGGAAAAAAGGAAATATTACAATTGTATACATTTTCACCCATATGTTAATATCTGGTAGAAGCCCTTTTCACAGCAATTTCAGCTGTGAGTCTGTTGGTAATGGGCTCCACCACCTCTGAACTAACAAGATTTGATAATATTTGAGAATTTCAGAGGTCTGTCTGGTTTAGCTGAAGAATCAGCTAAGGTAAGTTTCAGGAAGAGCATCTGATTTCTTTCAATAAAGCAGAACAGAGAAAAAACACACAATACAAAATCATGAGAATTTGTATCCATATGACACTTTGACTCGAATACTTTTATCAGACCTACACAGAGTATATACTGTACACACTTTTTCAGCCCAGGTTTATACATTTGATACATTTGGAACTGCCATTTGTAGGTGTTTTTGTGTCTTAGCTCAACACTGTGAAACCTGTAGTTACAAACATGGAGGATGAAGACATGAAGACATATATTGTACCTCTGACCGGCCTACCTTCCAAGAGGTGAAAGATGAAACTTTTCCTTTATCGTCAACTCAGTGAATGTCTTTAAACTTTCGAAAACTGTAACAAAGAATAAGTTAAAAAACTTATTTTCATTGGACCCACAGAAAAGTCAAAGTTGTCCATAGAAATGCCCGTCTAAATCAGAAATCTACAGCACAAAGGCAGTGGCCTTTCGGGACATAAAAATGAAATCAGACTTTACTCAGACGAATTGCCCTTGGTCACGGACATCTTGCTATCAGTCACTACAAAGATGTTTTCTCTCGTCCCATGGCTTGCCTGACTTGCTTCTTCTGCTGGATGGCTTCTGGTCGCTGGTCAGGATCGACAGCCAGCATGTCCTGGAGCAGTGTCCTTTGCTCCGTGCTTATGGCTCTATTTACTTTCAGGGGGATGTGGAACTGCAGCCAGGGGTTCTCATCCAGGGCCTCTCCAACAGGCCCTGACAGACATATGCTCCTGTATCGGAAACACACTTTAGTTCAATTCTAAAATATTTCTCATAGGACTGAAGGAACCTTTGCCTGTTAAGAGTTAACAATTAGGTCCTCAAGAACTGTTTTACGGTTTTCTACACTCCTGGCTGGCCAAGGTCTCTTTAAGGTCTCTTAAGTGGAGGTGTAACTCATGTATCCTACATGTGATTTAGCAACATGAAAGGGAATAGCTTCTTATCGGATTATGGTCTTGGTTAACTGCCTAAGGCTGACCTAAGTGCCTAACTTTCTGACTTTCTTTATACCTTATATGTTAAGAAGCTTCTTCTGACCAATCAGAAATGTATGCTTTATGTATGAACATTTTGCTCATCAAAGTGAGTGAGAGACAAGGTTAACAGAAATTAGCCACGGCAGTAAATGACAGCATATTTTTGGGTTCTTAAATGGTCTCTACCTGGCACACCTGCAGTGCAAACTGACACACACTGTTTAGAGAAACAGCTACTCTATTACTAATATTAATGAAACATTTCTTATTCTATGGAACAAAAACAAACAGTAAAACTAAAACACAGATCTCTTAGCTTCCTATTTCATGAACCAGATGACTGAATGACCAAGCCTAACTAGTAGCCAGAACCCCAGTTAACCCTCCGTAACACAAACTTTAACCACACGACAAGAACTCTTTCAAACTGAGTGAAAATCATAAATGGATCCATAACTTTACATCAATTTACTATGTTGTGCCAATACCTGCATTTACATTTAGAACGAATGATGTCATAGAACCAGCATCACACCAGTTCCAGGTGTCTCCAAGGAGACAACAGAACTTCAGTTGTGTTTGCTAAAATACACACTTTGAAACATACTGTAACACTTAGTTAACATGTCTGGTTTAGTTGAAGAATCGGCTAAGGTAAGTTTCAGGGTTTAATGGTGGGATGGCACCTGTGCTTTTTTCCCCCAACCGCTAGAATATGATTCGCACCAAACCCAAAAGAAATACTGCACAGTTCAGGAACTTCATCAACCTAGCAACTGTAAAATAAGCTTACAAACAACTGAATTGAAATGCCAAAAAGTTCAGAGAAAGGCACAAACTATGTTTACTTGGGGTTTACAAAATTAAAGCTAACTAAAACTGTAATGATAAACAATCATGCTGCCAATGGACAGAGAAATATCATGTTTTTTGAATAATGTATTATTTGTTACATAGGAACCCAGTATAAGGGAATCCCTTGCGATCCTGTCTGCAGAGATAAAGGTAAGTATTGTTTTCTCTTTAGCTCTGTCACTCCAAGAAATATAATGAACATAAATATATTTGCCAATCTTTTCATAGTAATCCAAACAACTCTGCGTGTATCTGACATTTGTAATATTTATCTACCGCAGTATAACTCTTCTGGCAAGGCGATTGGTATTGTACCTTGAAAGAAAACTGATTGGAAATGTCATGTACTCTATGGTTTCTATTGATGTCAAGTGGCAAATGTTGACTGGTGATGTTATGTGAATCTTAGGAAATGGTCATTTTTCAATCGAGTCTATGTTTCTCAGAATTTGAGACAGAGAGGTCAATCTCTGCAATTCGAGCTGAGGGCATTTCTTGGAATGGAAAGGTAAGAGCAACTTGTTCTTTGATATTCTCTTAAGACTCTTCGCCAGATTTAACGATGAAAACTGTAAATAATAATAACAAACATTATTTTATATAGTGCCTTGAAAGGTGGCTTCTTTACAGAATGACAAAACCAACTACAATAAATAATACACAAGATATGCATGATGACAATACACAGTTAGAGGAGACAGTAGATGGTCATTGTCAGTGTATTCTGAAGGTAGTTTTCCAATTTTTTGGAACGGGGTAAAAGAGGCCACCTCTACTAGAATCTTTGTCCTAACCAAAAATGTAACAAAGTATAATAATAATATTAAAAATAATAATAATAAACTTTATCTATAGAGCACCTTTCATACAAATAGTGCTTTGGTGCTTTAAAAACCAAGCGTAAAAATAAAATATTAAAATTGAGAGATATACTCTCAGTTGTAAAGGAAAATACAGCAATACAGTAAAGCAACATACATGTCAATTAAATAAATAAAAATTAGGAAAGTCGTAATAAAATAAGAACAATTAAAGACAACTAAAAAAAGAAACAGAAATAGAAAGAACAAAGAACCACTTTAACTAAAAGCAACATTTTCAAATGTTTTTTAAAACAATGTACCGAGCTTGACTGCCTAATAAAAAGTGGAAGTGAGTTTCATAATTTGGAAGCATAAAAACAAAAAGCAGCCTCTCCACTCTTTCTGCATTTCACATGTGGTATTTGCAGTAGGCCAGTATGTGCAGATCTCAGGTCACGTATAGGAACATATGAAGACAGACATTCAGTAAGGTACAGACGTGCTAGGTCGCTTAAAGCTTTAAAAACAAGTAAAAGAACTTTCAAATTTTTCCTAGATAATACAGGTGACCAGTGAAGTTTTTTCAAAACAGGAATGATATTCTCTTTCTTGTATTTGTTAGGATCTGTGCTACTGCATTTCGAACAAGTAGTAAGGGATTTATTGTTTTCTTGGGAAGCCCACAAAACAGAGCATTATAATCATATCCACATCAATGTGAGCAATGGAGAAGTCAAATTAACGTGTCTAAATATCATCTAGTTCTATCCCAGGGAAGAGGGCTGTTGCCTACACAGACGACAAGACACAAAACGCTCAACTGTGCAAAACACGCATAAGGACATCAGTCAGGAGGAACAAGGTAAAGTGTTTTTTCTTCTTCACCATGGTCATGTAGTTTCACTCCAAGCACTGTCATATGAAATAACTGTGGAAACGACCTCCCCAACGTTTTGGGTTGTTGCATTTTGCTTCAATGAATTTTAACCTTTTCTTTTAGACATTAAGAGGAAGGACACATTCACCCTTGGTAGAGATTCAGTTGTTCTATGAGATGTCAAGGTGAGAATTAACCACTTCAGGGATAAGTCAATCCACATAACTGAAAAAGGGGCAATGAACAGGATATGGGGATTTTGCTAGTTATAAAGTACAATAATCATCATTACATGATCTAAGACTACTGAAGTATAAGCTGTGTCCCTGACTGATTAATTAGCAAATTCATCTTTGTAGAGTGCAGCTACTATCTATTCAGTGGCATTTCCTTAAAACAATTGTATTCCCACATTCTGAATATGGAGTGAGATCATGTAGAGAATGTTGGACTTGTAATAACTAATTGAAGGATAATAATAATCAACGAAAGTGCTTAAAAGTATCAACAAATGCCTTCAAAGTACTTGACACGTACTTTGCTTTCAAAAGTGAAACATAATTAATGCTTACGTAAGATTTCTCTTGACTTCTCAGGAGTATACTAACTCCAAGGACAAGTAACATCACAAACCATTATTTAAGTGCTGATGTTGGAGCTGCAATACTACTACCAAGACAAAAAATGATACAGGTAACACTGCTTTCAGATTTCTAAGAATTGCTAAAATAGTATGTTTACAGAGCATTCAGAGTTGAGAATATGACAAGTTCCTACCATCTCAAACACTGCCAATCTAGAACAAAAAGAAAGTACTTGAACGCCTGCAGTAATCGAACACAAACCAGAACATATCAGTGCATGACAAGGAAATGTAGTCACAAAATGATTCTGCCCTTTCAAGTCCCAAAAAGGACCGAGGAACTTACCGGAGGCGATACCTGGATTTCAAACAGAGTACAATGTAGCCACTGTAGGGGAGAAGATCACAGAGAGCTCTTCTCAGATTGCTCAGAGTCAGCCCCAGCACCCTGTCCTGACTGAAGCAGACAAAGTGGTCAAACAGGTAGGTAGAAATGAGTAAGGAACAGAGAGTATGGTTATTCTTGCATTGTTTTGTTCGTCTGTCAAAGAAAAGAGTGCTTCTGACTTTTGTCAATGTTCATCTTTATTTTAGGAGAAGAACAAACGGTGGTATCACACTTTGCTCAAGTGTATGATACCATGTGTGTACAGCAGACATCACCAAAGGAACAGGAGACACCTGAGTAGAGAACAAGAACATGAAAAGACTGATGAAAAAAAGCACCAGGAGAAATCCATTGAATATGCACAATCTCGTACAGTATTTCAATGAAAAGTTTCAGTGTTGTTTTTAGTGTCGTCGTATTGCATACATTTAAAACAATGTGTCTTGTTTAATGAACAATTTCATTTATTTCAGTAAAAAGTGTTGTTTACTGTACTCCTAGCATGGATGCAATTGTTAGAAAAAACTTGAATGAAAAACTGAATGTTTCATACAATATGGGTTTGTGTTAACCCACACACCTAAGTGAAATGTTTGATTACGTTTACAAGACATAACACATAGTTCAGTTGAGTGTGAAAGGGAACAACAGAGAAAGTCACAAACAAAACATTTGTGAAGGACTTGATGAATGTTTTTTCTTTAGAAATGACAAAAAACAAAGAATTTTTCAACAAGATGTCTTTCTATAGCGAGTTTCATTTGAGATAGTCTTTTCTTAGAAGTGCAAGAGTGGTATTCCCTACAACTTATTCCCCAATTTGATCATTCTCAGAAATTAGGAGACGGAAACCACACCTACTGTAATATTAGACCTTGTAACAAGGCAACTAGGTTTCAATGGCTTAAAAGGTGCAGAAAGAGGCTCATTTATAATGACCTCCAGTGTCCCACAGGTTTCCCAAATCATTTCTTAGAGTATGGAAAAAGAGGAAATAAAGTGTCTACAGAAAGTGTATACCCCCTTGAACTTTGTTCAGTTTGTTGCGCCAGTGCCAGAGTTTCATGCAATTAAATGAGGACCTCTTTCTCACACCACATATGTTATACTTTCAAAGGGAAAAAAGGAAATATTACAATTGTATACATTTTCACCCATATGTTAATATCTGGTAGAAGCCCTTTTCACAGCAATTTCAGCTGTGAGTCTGTTGGTAATGGGCTCCACCACCTCTGAACTAACAAGATTTGATAATATTTGAGAATTTCAGAGGTCTGTCTGGTTTAGCTGAAGAATCAGCTAAGGTAAGTTTCAGGAAGAGCATCTGATTTCTTTCAATAAAGCAGAACAGAGAAAAAACACACAATACAAAATCATGAGAATTTGTATCCATATGACACTTTGACTCGAATACTTTTATCAGACCTACACAGAGTATATACTGTACACACTTTTTCAGCCCAGGTTTATACATTTGATACATTTGGAACTGCCATTTGTAGGTGTTTTTGTGTCTTAGCTCAACACTGTGAAACCTGTAGTTACAAACATGGAGGATGAAGACATGAAGACATATATTGTACCTCTGACCGGCCTACCTTCCAAGAGGTGAAAGATGAAACTTTTCCTTTATCGTCAACTCAGTGAATGTCTTTAAACTTTCGAAAACTGTAACAAAGAATAAGTTAAAAAACTTATTTTCATTGGACCCACAGAAAAGTCAAAGTTGTCCATAGAAATGCCCGTCTAAATCAGAAATCTACAGCACAAAGGCAGTGGCCTTTCGGGACATAAAAATGAAATCAGACTTTACTCAGACGAATTGCCCTTGGTCACGGACATCTTGCTATCAGTCACTACAAAGATGTTTTCTCTCGTCCCATGGCTTGCCTGACTTGCTTCTTCTGCTGGATGGCTTCTGGTCGCTGGTCAGGATCGACAGCCAGCATGTCCTGGAGCAGTGTCCTTTGCTCCGTGCTTATGGCTCTATTTACTTTCAGGGGGATGTGGAACTGCAGCCAGGGGTTCTCATCCAGGGCCTCTCCAACAGGCCCTGACAGACATATGCTCCTGTATCGGAAACACACTTTAGTTCAATTCTAAAATATTTCTCATAGGACTGAAGGAACCTTTGCCTGTTAAGAGTTAACAATTAGGTCCTCAAGAACTGTTTTACGGTTTTCTACACTCCTGGCTGGCCAAGGTCTCTTTAAGGTCTCTTAAGTGGAGGTGTAACTCATGTATCCTACATGTGATTTAGCAACATGAAAGGGAATAGCTTCTTATCGGATTATGGTCTTGGTTAACTGCCTAAGGCTGACCTAAGTGCCTAACTTTCTGACTTTCTTTATACCTTATATGTTAAGAAGCTTCTTGTGACCAATCAGAAATGTATGCTTTATGTATGAACATTTTGCTCATCAAAGTGAGTGAGAGACAAGGTTAACAGAAATTAGCCACGGCAGTAAATGACAGCATATTTTTGGGTTCTTAAATGGTCTCTACCTGGCACACCTGCAGTGCAAACTGACACACACTGTTTAGAGAAACAGCTACTCTATTACTAATATTAATGAAACATTTCTTATTCTATGGAACAAAAACAAACAGTAAAACTAAAACACAGATCTCTTAGCTTCCTATTTCATGAACCAGATGACTGAATGACCAAGCCTAACTAGTAGCCAGAACCCCAGTTAACCCTCCGTAACACAAAGTTTAACCACACGACAGGAACTCTTTCAAACTGAGTGAAAATCATAAATGGATCCATAACTTTACATCAATTTACTATGTTGTGCCAATACCTGCATTTACATTTAGAACGAATGATGTCATAGAACCAGCATCACACCAGTTCCAGGTGTCTCCAAGGAGACAACAGAACTTCAGTTGTGTTTGCTAAAATACACACTTTGAAACATACTGTAACACTTAGTTAACATGTCTGGTTTAGTTGAAGAATCGGCTAAGGTAAGTTTCAGGGTTTAATGGTGGGATGGCACCTGTGCTTTTTTCCCCCAACCGCTAGAATATGATTCGCACCAAACCCAAAAGAAATACTGCACAGTTCAGGAACTTCATCAACCTAGCAACTGTAAAATAAGCTTACAAACAACTGAATTGAAATGCCAAAAAGTTCAGAGAAAGGCACAAACTATGTTTACTTGGGGTTTACAAAATTAAAGCTAACTAAAACTGTAATGATAAACAATCATGCTGCCAATGGACAGAGAAATATCATGTTTTTTGAATAATGTATTATTTGTTACATAGGAACCCAGTATAAGGGAATCCCTTGCGATCCTGTCTGCAGAGATAAAGGTAAGTATTGTTTTCTCTTTAGCTCTGTCACTCCAAGAAATATAATGAACATAAATATATTTGACAATCTTTTCATAGTAATCCAAACAACTCTGCGTGTATCTGACATTTGTAATATTTATCTACCGCAGTATAACTCTTCTGGCAAGGCGATTGGTATTGTACCTTGAAAGAAAACTGATTGGAAATGTCATGTACTCTATGGTTTCTATTGATGTCAAGTGGCAAATGTTGACTGGTGATGTTATGTGAATCTTAGGAAATGGTCATTTTTCAATCGAGTCTATGTTTCTCAGAATTTGAGACAGAGAGGTCAATCTCTGCAATCCGAGCTGAGGGCATTTCTTGGAATGGAAAGGTAAGAGCAACGTGTTCTTTGATATTCTCTTAAGACTCTTCGCCAGATTTAACGATGAAAAATGTAAATAATAATAACAAACATTATTTTATATAGTGCCTTGAAAGGTGGCTTCTTTACAGAATGACAAAACCAACTACAATAAATAATACACAAGATATGCATGATGACAATACACAGTTAGAGGAGACAGTAGATGGTCATTGTCAGTGTATTCTGAAGGTAGTTTTCCAATTTTTTGGAACGGGGTAAAAGAGGCCACCTCTACTAGAATCTTTGTCCTAACCAAAAATGTAACAAAGTATAATAATAATATTAAAAATAATAATAATAAACTTTATCTATAGAGCACCTTTCATACAAATAGTGCTTTGGTGCTTTAAAAACCAAGCGTAAAAATAAAATATTAAAATTGAGAGATATACTCTCAGTTGTAAAGGAAAATACAGCAATACAGTAAAGCAACATACATGTCAATTAAATAAATAAAAATTAGGAAAGTCGTAATAAAATAAGAACAATTAAAGACAACTAAAAAAAGAAACAGAAATAGAAAGAACAAAGAACCACTTTAACTAAAAGCAACATTTTCAAATGTTTTTTAAAACAATGTACCGAGCTTGACTGCCTAATAAAAAGTGGAAGTGAGTTTCATAATTTGGAAGCATAAAAACAAAAAGCAGCCTCTCCACTCTTTCTGCATTTCACATGTGGTATTTGCAGTAGGCCAGTATGTGCAGATCTCAGGTCACGTATAGGAACATATGAAGACAGACATTCAGTAAGGTACAGACGTGCTAGGTCGCTTAAAGCTTTAAAAACAAGTAAAAGAACTTTCAAATTTTTCCTAGATAATACAGGTGACCAGTGAAGTTTTTTCAAAACAGGAATGATATTCTCTTTCTTGTATTTGTTAGGATCTGTGCTACTGCATTTCGAACAAGTAGTAAGGGATTTATTGTTTTCTTGGGAAGCCCACAAAACAGAGCATTATAATCATATCCACATCAATGTGAGCAATGGAGAAGTCAAATTAACGTGTCTAAATATCATCTAGTTCTATCCCAGGGAAGAGGGCTGTTGCCTACACAGACGACAAGACACAAAACGCTCAACTGTGCAAAACACGCATAAGGACATCAGTCAGGAGGAACAAGGTAAAGTGTTTTTTCTTCTTCACCATGGTCATGTAGTTTCACTCCAAGCACTGTCATATGAAATAACTGTGGAAACGACCTCCCCAACGTTTTGGGTTGTTGCATTTTGCTTCAATGAATTTTAACCTTTTCTTTTAGACATTAAGAGGAAGGACACATTCACCCTTGGTAGAGATTCAGTTGTTCTATGAGATGTCAAGGTGAGAATTAACCACTTCAGGGATAAGTCAATCCACATAACTGAAAAAGGGGCAATGAACAGGATATGGGGATTTTGCTAGTTATAAAGTACAATAATCATCATTACATGATCTAAGACTACTGAAGTATAAGCTGTGTCCCTGACTGATTAATTAGCAAATTCATCTTTGTAGAGTGCAGCTACTATCTATTCAGTGGCATTTCCTTAAAACAATTGTATTCCCACATTCTGAATATGGAGTGAGATCATGTAGAGAATGTTGGACTTGTAATAACTAATTGAAGGATAATAATAATCAACGAAAGTGCTTAAAAGTATCAACAAATGCCTTCAAAGTACTTGACACGTACTTTGCTTTCAAAAGTGAAACATAATTAATGCTTACGTAAGATTTCTCTTGACTTCTCAGGAGTATACTAACTCCAAGGACAAGTAACATCACAAACCATTATTTAAGTGCTGATGTTGGAGCTGCAATACTACTACCAAGACAAAAAATGATACAGGTAACACTGCTTTCAGATTTCTAAGAATTGCTAAAATAGTATGTTTACAGAGCATTCAGAGTTGAGAATATGACAAGTTCCTACCATCTCAAACACTGCCAATCTAGAACAAAAAGAAAGTACTTGAACGCCTGCAGTAATCGAACACAAACCAGAACATATCAGTGCATGACAAGGAAATGTAGTCACAAAATGATTCTGCCCTTTCAAGTCCCAAAAAGGACCGAGGAACTTACCGGAGGCGATACCTGGATTTCAAACAGAGTACAATGTAGCCACTGTAGGGGAGAAGATCACAGAGAGCTCTTCTCAGATTGCTCAGAGTCAGCCCCAGCACCCTGTCCTGACTGAAGCAGACAAAGTGGTCAAACAGGTAGGTAGAAATGAGTAAGGAACAGAGAGTATGGTTATTCTTGCATTGTTTTGTTCGTCTGTCAAAGAAAAGAGTGCTTCTGACTTTTGTCAATGTTCATCTTTATTTTAGGAGAAGAACAAACGGTGGTATCACACTTTGCTCAAGTGTATGATACCATGTGTGTACAGCAGACATCACCAAAGGAACAGGAGACACCTGAGTAGAGAACAAGAACATGAAAAGACTGATGAAAAAAAGCACCAGGAGAAATCCATTGAATATGCACAATCTCGTACAGTATTTCAATGAAAAGTTTCAGTGTTGTTTTTAGTGTCGTCGTATTGCATACATTTAAAACAATGTGTCTTGTTTAATGAACAATTTCATTTACTTTAGTAAAAAGTGTTGTTTACTGTAGTCCTAGCATGGATGCAATTGTTAGAAAAAACTTGAATGAAATCCTGAATGTTTCATACAATATGGGTTTGTGTTAACCCACACACCTAAGTGAAATGTTTGATTACGTTTACAAGACATAACACATAGTTCAGTTGAGTGTGAAAGGGAACAACAGAGAAAGTCACAAACAAAACATTTGTGAAGGACTTGATGAATGTTTTTTCTTTAGAAATGACAAAAAATAAAGAATTTTTCAACAAGATGTCTTTCTATAGCGAGTTTCATTTGAGATAGTCTTTTCTTAGAAGTGCAAGAGTGGTATTCCCTACAACTTATTCCCCAATTTGATCATTCTCAGAAATTAGGAGACGGAAACCACACCTACTGTAATATTAGACCTTGTAACAAGGCAACTAGGTTTCAATGGCTTAAAAGGTGCAGAAAGAGGCTCATGTATAATGACCTCCAGTGTCCCACAGGTTTCCCAAATCATTTCTTAGAGTATGGAAAAAGAGGAAATAAAGTGTCTACAGAAAGCGTATACCCCCTTGAACTTTGTTCAGTTTGTTGCGCCAGTGCCAGAGTTTCATGCAATTAAATGAGGACCTCTTTTTCACACCACATATGTTATACTTTCAATGGGAAAAAAGGAAATATTACAATTGTATACATTTTAAAGCCATGTGTTCATATTTGGTAGAAGCCCTAAAAACACCTAAAAAACACCTAACAACGGGTGCAGGACCGAATTAGGGCAATACCCACTATTGATAAACATACAGAAAACAATATTAAAGTACTGGCTTTAATATTAGCCAGACACAGCTGGATGAGCTCTACCAGCCAGGACAGGAGGCTCTACTGTACACAGAGAGGGGAGGGAGGGGGGAACAAGCTGCCCAGCCGTGTGGAATGCTACAGAACCCTAAACAGACAAAACATACTACCTGAATATTTGACCAAGATATCCAGACATAGCTGGATGAGCTCCACTAGTCAGGACAGGCTAATAAGATACAATCCACAGACATTCACAACAGTGACATATCATAAACACTTGAATTACTTATCTAGTCTCTCGAAACAAAATTTCGAGAAAAAACACATTGCCCAACGTTAGAAAGCACCTTGCATTACATTGCTTGAAAAACAATTTTATTTCGAAGGAATTATGGATCGGGAATTCTTCGAGGAAGTCGGGGTCACACAGCATGCCGCCCCATATATCAGGGAGCACATTGGATCAAGGCACCGTCTCTTTCAAGACAACGATCCGAAACACACAGCAGCAAGGGCGAGGCTTATAGCAGAACGAGTGAACTGGGTGAAAACTCCAGCCGAATCTCCAGATTTAAATCCAATAGAGATGGTATGGCATTAGCTGAAAGACTATGTTTGGAAAACTCCTAAACCCAGCACAAAGCAAGAACTGATACTGATACAATGTCTGTTGATACTGATACTGTATGAGTAGGGCTGTTTCACCACTCCTTTTTTTTTGTTGCATACAGCAGTACTTCTTATGGTAGTACTTAAGTACAGTACAGTAGGTACTTACATTAGTACTTCTCACGTTAAAAAAGTTAGGTGTTAGCATAAACTATTAGTAAATAAAAAATATTAAACTTAGCACTGTAATAAATTATGCTAATATTAAATTCGATTCTGCTCTGAGAATGTAGGGGGAAGGAAAAATGCCAGTGGTCTTTTCACTGATGAACTTGTGCCTGATGAACACCACTGCGTCACACCACACAGCTGCGAGTGCACCTCACTGTGCCCGGCCACCACTGCATCACACAACTGCCAGCACACCTCACCATACCAGGCCACCACTGCGTCACACAGCTGCAAGCACACCTCACCGTGCCAGGCCACCACGGCGTCACAACACACAGCTGCCAGCGCACCTCACCGTGCCAGGCCACCACTGCGTCACACAGCTGCCAGCGCACCTCACCGTGCCAGGCCACCACTGCGTCACACCACACAGCCACCAGTGCACCTCACCGTGCCAAGCCACCACTGCGTCACACAGCTGCCAGCACACCTCACCGTACCAGGCCACAACTGCGTCACACAGGTGCCAGCACACCTCACCGAGCACGGCCACAGCTGCATCAAGCAGCTGCCAGCGCACCTCACCGTATTCTGCCACTACTGAATCACACTACACAGGTGGCAGAGCACCGTACCAGACCACCACTGCGTCACACAGGTGCCAGTGCACCTCACCATACCAGGCCACCACTGCGTCACACAGCTGCCAGCGCACCTCACCGTGCCAGGCCACCACTACGTCACACATCTGCCAACGCACCTCACCGTACCCAGCCACCACTGCGTCACACAGCTGCCAGCGCACCTCACCATACCAGGCCACCACTGCGTCACACAGCTGCCAGCACACCTGACCGTGCAAGGCCACCACTGCGTCACACAGCTGCCAGCGCACCTCATCGAGCACGGCCACAACTTCATCATACAACTGCCAGTACACCTGACCGTGCAAGGCCACCACTGAGTCACACACCTGCCAGAACACCTCACCATGCCAGGCCACCACTGCGTCACACCACACAGCCGCCAGTGCACCTCACCGTGCCAAGCCACCACTGCGTCACACAGCTGCCAGCACACCTCACCGTACCAGGCCACAACTGCGTCACAAAGCTGCCAGCACACCTCACCGAGCCCGGCCACAGCTGCATCACGCAGCTACCAGCGCACCTCACCGTATTCTGCCACAGCTGCGTCACACAGCTCCCAGCGCACCTCACCGTGCCAGGCCACCACTACGTCACACATCTCCCAACGCACCTCACCGTGCCAGGCCACCACTGCGTCACACAGCTGCCAGCGCACCTCACCATACCAGGCCACCACTGCGTCACACAGCTGCCAGCACACCTCACCGTGCCCGGCCACCACTTCATCATACAACTGCCAGCACACCTGACCGTGCAAGGCCACCACTGCGTCACACCACACAGCCACCAGTGCACCTCACCATGCCAAGCCACCACTGCGTCACACAGCTGCCAGCACACCTCACCGTACCAGGCCACAACTGCGTCACACAGGTGCCAGCACACCTCACCGAGCACGGCCACAGCTGCATCAAGCAGCTGCCAGCGCACCTCACCGTATTCTGCCACTACTGAATCACACCACACAGGTGGCAGAGCACCGTACCAGACCACCACTGCGTCACACAGGTGCCAGTGCACCTCACCATACCAGGCCACCACTGCGTCACACAGCTGCCAGCGCACCTCACCGTACCCAGCCACCACTGCGTCACACAGCTGCCAGCGCACCTCACCATACCAGGCCACCACTGCGTCACACAGCTGCCAGCACACCTGACCGTGCAAGGCCACCACTGCGTCACACAGCTGCCAGCGCACCTCACCGTGCCAGGCCACCACTGCGTCACACAGCTGCCAGCACACCTCACAGTGCCAGGCCACCACTGCGTCAAACCACACAGGTGCCAGTGCACCTCACTGTGCCCAGCAGCCACTGCATCACACAGCTGAAAGCACAACTCACCGTGCCAGGACACCACTGTGTCACACCACACAGCTGCCAGCACACCTCACCATGCCAGGCACCCACAGAGTCACACCACACATATGCCAGCACACCTCACCGTGCCAGACCACCACTGCGTCAGACCACACACAGCTGAAAGCGCACCTCACCGTGCCAAGCCACCACGGCGTCACAACACACAGCTGCCAGTGCACCTCACCGTGCCAGGCCACCACTGCGTCACACAGCTGCCAGCGCACCTCACCATGCCAGGCCACCACTGCGTCACACCACACAGCTGCCAGCGCACCTCAAATTCCCAGCCACTACTGAATCACACCACACAGGTGGCAGCGCACCGTATCCGACCACCACTGCGTCACACAGCTGCCAGCACACCTCACCGAGCACGGCCACAGCTGCATCACGCAGCTGCCAGCGCACCTCACCGTATTCTGCCACAGCTGCGTCACACAGCTGCCAGCGCACCTCACCGTGCCAGGCCACCACTACGTCACACATCTGCCAACGCACCTCACCGTGCCCAGCCACCACTGCGTCACACAGCTGCCAGCACACCTCACCGTGCCCGGCCACCACTTCATCATACAACTGCCAGTACACCTGACCGTGCAAGGCCACCACTGCGTCACACAGCTGCCAGCGCACCTCACCGTGCCAGGCCACCACTGCGTCACACAGCTGCCAGCGCACCTCACCGTGCCAAGCCACCACTGCGTCACACAGCTGCCAGCACACCTCACCGTGTCAGGCCACCACTGCGTCACACCACACAGCCACCAGCGCACCTCACCGTGCCAGGCCACCACTGTGTCACACCACACAGATGCCAGTGCACCTCACCGTGCCAGGCCACCACTTCATCATAGAATTGCCAGCGCACCTCAAAGTACCCGGCCACCAATGCGTCACACCACACAGCTGCCAGCGTACCTCACCATGCCAGGCCAGCACTGAGTCACACCACACAGCTGCCAGCGCACCTCACCATGCCAGACCACCACTGTGTCACACCACACAGCTGCCAGTGCACCTCACCGTGCAAGGCCACCACTGCATCACACACCTGCCAGAACACTTGACCGTGCAAGGCCACCACTGCGTCACACAGCTGAAAGCACAACTCACCGTGCCAGGACACCACTGTGTCACACCACACAGATGCCAGTGCACCTCAGCGTGTCAGGCCGCCACTACGTCACACCACACAGCCACCAGCGCACCTCACCGTGCCAGGCCACCACTGTGTCACACCACACAGATGCCAGTGCACCTCACCGTGCCAGGCCACCACTTCATCATAGAATTGCCAGCGCACCTCAAAGTACCCGGCCACCAATGCGTCACACCACACAGCTGCCAGCGTACCTCACCATGCCAGGCCAGCACTGAGTCACACCACACAGCTGCCAGCGCACCTCACCATGCCAGGCCACCACTGTGTCACACCACACAGCTGCCAGTGCACCTCACCATGCAAGGCCACCACTGCATCACACACCTGCCAGAACACCTGACCGTGCAAGGCCACCACTGCGTCACACAGCTGCCAGCGCACCTCACCGTGCCAGGCCACCACTGCCTCACACCACACAGCTGCCAGCGCACCTCACCGTGCCAGGCCACCACTGCGTCAGACCACACACAGCTGAAAGCGCACCTCACCGTGCCAAGCCACCACTGCGTCAAACAGCTGCCAGCACACCTCACCGTGCCAGGCCACCACTGCGTCACACCACACAGCTGCCAGCGCACCTCACCGTGCCAGGCCACCACTGCGTCAGACCACACACAGCTGAAAGCGCACCTCACCGTGCCAAGCCACCACTGCATCACACAGCTGCCAGCATACCTCACCGTACCAGGCCACCACTGCGTCACACAGCTGCCAGCGCACCTCACCATGCCAGCCACCACTGCGTCGCACCACACAGCTGCCAGCGCACCTCACCGTGCCAGGCCACCACTGCGTCAGACCACACACAGCTGAAAGCCCACCTCAACGTGCCAGGCCACCACTGTATCCCACAGCTGCAAGCACACCTCATGCCTTGTTATGTGAAACTTTAATTCTCTTTTTAGGATTTTTTGAACATGGTCTTTTTTTCCCCCAATCAGAGGCTCACCATAATTCATGCTCAACCACATCACAGATCTACTACACACACCTCAGGATGGTGACGTCACTGCCTTTCATATGGAAACATTTTGACACCGCGCTCAACAATCTTAGGAAGATCACAAAACAAGCCTGCTAGCCTGGATTTTACCTAAAAAAAACGCCCGAGAAAGTGAAGTACTGTAGCATTAACTAGCAAAGGTGTATTGCAGACATAGGTATAGTACGTAAAACAGGCTTTATGAACTCTAATAATATTGTTTCGGCTGTGAATCCTTCTTCAGCTGTGAGGGTCTTCAGCTCATAATGAAACGCTTGGAGTTTGCAATGTACGGCGCTCTGAACGAGTTCAACTTTAATGCAGGAAAAATGGATTTCCCAGAAGCTATACTGATTCTTATGGAAGCCCGTTTCCGCCAGGGAGTAGAAAAAATGCGCCCTGGTATTCTCTGGGATGCAGTGCAGTTAAAACTGTTCACTGTTACTGACCATACTGCCTGCCTGCGGGCACTTTTCCTGTCCGTGGGGGAGGGTGGACTGTCTTTCATTAGAAGGTTAGCCTATTCTACTCGGAGAATGTAGAGGGGGTGGAAAGTGCCCGCGGTCATTTAATTAGTATTACAATTCGCACTGATTCCCCTGCGAAGATATGGACATAAGAATATTCGTGCGTGGTCAAAAAATGCCATTAAAACGACAAAATGAAGGCTGTGAAAACATTCACAATGTGCTGTATACACAAAGCACGTGTTCTCACAACTCGAGGAGGTTTCGTGAAACTTTATATCGTCACACAAAATAAAGTTTTTTTGTTTACAAAGACGATTACAAAGAATGTGGACCAGGGTAATACTTTGAGTTTACAGCTTGTCCAAGGTCATTCATTATTAATACTATTAGGGATATCTTCGGTAAAGACTGACAGCAGGAACATTCCTGTTCTTTACTCAGCAGCTTATTAAAAACAGGGTGTTCAAAACGTTTTTTTTACCCAGAAGAGTGACACAGCTTCGCGTTGTGACTCTGTTATTCCGTATTTACAAAGAAAGTGGAATACAGTAATACTACCTGCTATATAGATACATATTTTTAGATATTCAGATCCTTAAATTAATATCATTATTCATTTCTTTAGATACGTGATTCCATACTATATTCCCTATTACAAAACCAATAATTCCAGTCCTGAAATCTGATTGGCTGACACACATTCGAAGAACATACTGTAACACTTAGTTAACATGTCTGGTTTAGTTGAAGAATCGGCTAAGGTAAGTTTCAGGGTTTAATGGTGGGATGGCACCTGTGCTTTTTCCCCCCAACCGTTAGAATATGATTTGCACAAAACCCAAAAGAAATACTGCACAGTTCAAGAACCTAGCAACTGTAAAATAAGCTTAAAAACAACTGAACTGAAATGCAAAAAAGTTCAGAGAAAGGCACAAAATATGTTTACTTGGGGTTTAAAAAATTAAAACTAACTAAAACATTCCAAACAGAAGCCGGCCTACCTTCTTTTCTTTGTACCTGATAAAGATGAGGATGGCTTTAAAGATACAGCTAAACTTTTGCAGAACCATTCAAGCGCGTTGTTACTGTTTATTGTAGAAGCCAAAAATATGAGAATCTCAAAATCTAAAAATCTCATGGCGTCAGAATGTACAACTTTAAAAAAATAAATAATAATAATAATAATAAACATTAATTTATATAGCGCCTTGAAAGGTGGCTTCTTAATAGAATGACAAAACCAACAACAATAAATAATACACAAGATATGCATGATGACAATACACAGTTAGAGGAGACAGTAGATGGCGGTAATAAACACAGTGAGAGCAGAAGGATAAAGAACAGGGGTGAGTTTCCCGAAAACAACTAATCTTAGAGACTTTCAAGCAACTTTACGATGTACGTATGTACGTATGTAAACAATCGATTGACAATTCTTTCATTATATGGTGTCGGTTTTGGTCCTTCAGTGGGATGAAATAAAGTTGTGAAAAGGAATATGAAGTAATCTTGACATCATAGTTTAAGCAAAAGCATATAGATAGGTACAAAAAGGGACCTTATTGTTTCTAAGAGCAAAGAAAAGAAATGACTGACATGCCGTAAAAGAAAAACAAGATTAACTGCGTGGACAGTGTATGCGTCCGGCACGACGTCCTTGATTTAAAGCAATATTTTTTGGCGCGCTGCCATAGTTAAGAATCAATATTTCATGAGAAAAAACTGTTATTTAGAGTTATTGGGTGTACTGGAACTCAATGGAAACATTAACTACTAAGCTTGGCATGTGTCACTCAACAAATACAGGACCTATAATCAAATTTAAAAACAAGTAGATCTAAGCTTTACCGTCAACAATCACGACAGAACATCAAACGGTGTTGAACTACGCGGTATCGACCGCGGGTTTGGGTACGGAATGGAGCAGGCGTGGGACTCAGGACTGGGGCTGAACAACACATTTATTAACTCGAATCGGGAAAGGTACACACACAGGGACAGGGGTTACAGCGCTGCACCTTCACTAACACACACACACACCTGAAGGGAAGAGACTGTATCCCAGCCTCCGTCCCGCTATACAGTCCGGTAGAACCCAGGTGCTGTTCTCAGCCCGCCTTGCGTGCGCAGGACTAAAGCGCCCTGCGTGGCGCTACATTATAAATACATGTTAGGCCCAATGATTTCACTAAAATAATGCATTGCTGCACTTCATACTGAAAATAATATCATCTAGTCAAGTATAAAAATGAATATGAAATATACCCAGGATGACTCATAAATTCATCACTGTATAAATAAATGTTCTTTTTTCGAATTTCCTCTGACACAGTACAACACAATATCAAAGTCCTTCATATAAACTCTTAGTGTCCTGTATTCCCAGAGGATGCCCCTGCCGTGAAGTGACTGTGCTCTGTCTGGCGATCTCTGGCGCTCAGGGTGGGCAGGAGGAGGCCAGTTTAAGAAGCACTTAGTGATGAACGAGCGGGTCGGGGAGCACGTAGATGACGAAGGATTTAACGTGCTACTTCAGTTACGATGGGTTTTGGGAAACACTCGTCAATTAACGATCGAGCTTAAGAGCGAGTTTACGATGTTCTTAGCGCTACGACGCTTTCGGGAAACAGAATCATAATATCTAGAAGGATTACCATATATAAAAATAGAAAGAATGATATATGATATATACAAGTAATTATATCATATCATATATTATTAACACCATACCCACCATCTATGTACATTCACATGACCACACATATCAGATCAATATCAAATCAATCACAATGATTAGAATGCGCGCAGAAATCGCCCCTTTCTCTTCCCATCTTTCAGCACATTATACGTCCTCTCCACGATACAAGCCGATATCCGTTATCTTACTCTACAATGCACCTTTTCCCGTGTTGTACGTTAACATTTGGTTCATAAAATCGACACACCTGAAATACTAAATAAGAAAGAAAACAATTATAACACAACGGATGACAGAGCCTCTAGAACAGAAAACCCGTTGGCGTCACACACGCTGAATGTCTCTCTCTCTCCTGCTCAGCAAAACACAACATGTGGGTCAACACCGTGTGAGGCATTAAACATCACCTTCGTGCATTACCGCGATTCATCTGGCACACAACTGTACCACTACAGAAATAATATATATAATGTCGCCACACGAATCTGTAATGAAAATAAAATTAAAAATGCCGCTGGCGTCTCACCCGACTGGCGGCCACAGCGCGTCTGAGGGCTCCCCAGAGAAACGAGCCGCCTGTGACCCCAGGGGCACCTTCACTGGCGCCCCGCCACCAACAAACCCCAAGGGCTGTCGCAAAGCCAACTCCATACAGAAAAACGGAACTCATCTGGGGGAAGTTCACAAAATAAAATAATAAAATAAAAGATGACATCATATAACCACGGCTCAACGCAGCTGGCTACACGTGTGAGAAGGTGCAGTACTTGAAGTGCGCTGGGCAAACTTCCGAGGTCAAATTCTTCAGCACGGTTGTACCTTTAAAGCGGAAACCGAAATGTTTTGGCGCGCCTTCTCTTTAAAGCCCTGGCCAAATATGAAGACAGTACGTACAGTTATAATTCAAACGGAATTAAAAACTACACATCCCAGTTACCATGGTGGTGCTTGTGATCATTGCGTTTAACCAACGAAACAGGGCGAAAAATCAGTCACATGAATTTGGGGCAGAGTTTCGAAAGCTTAACCTATCAGCAACAAAGCGAAATTTACACGATAGGCTACCTCAAACTGTCAGTTACACGACTGTGTATGTCGCTTAAGCCACTTCTATTTGGCATTTTAGTTATGGAGGCGAGAAGACGCCCCCCCCCCCCCACCCCTCTCTGGGTGCCTGATTTGCCGCCATCTTTAACCGCTTCGTGTCCAAATCGCGTACGAAATAAAGTTCATCCCAGCTACAAAACATATATTTTTGTGGTAAGAGGGAGCAAAACATCAGTATTTACTGCTATTAATTAGTGTACGATTTATAGTTGAAATCTGAGCCTAAATATAAAGTTAAAATCTCGACAAAGCAATGTAGGAAATACAGAGAAAATAAATCCTTTCTGACATCTAAAATCAGTTTTGATCAAGGTCTCTAAAACGAACAAGAAAAAGAGGATTTTCGGAGGGCAATTACGCTGTATTTATATAGAATAAGTGATTTATGAGCAATCTAATTTCTTGTTCGTTTAAAACAGTGAAATGTCAGCTGCAAAAGATCGCACCAGAAACAGCACTCTCTCTGCCTGTCATAGACGTTCAGGAAAGGCTGAATGAAGTCGTGGTGATCAATAATAACAGTTGTAGGACAAGAAACAAAAGATAGTGAAAACTTAAGATTTTTAAGGCTAAAACTCAAATTCATTCTACAAATTAAGGCAAATGAAAATTCAGGACGTTAAAGTGCTAGAGGTGTAAAAAAATACAAAAATGCACATGAGCAAAAAGTTTTAGAACTGGAGCAAACAGAATAATAGCCATGCCTATAGTGCAGAAGAGGGATGCAGGAACACTTGCTTAGATATACAACAACATTACTTTATTAACCCTTTACAATTTCTTGCATTAGTATTTATCTTTTCGCATACCCCAGCTTGCTCTCCATGAGATACACAGACACACAGATGAAAGAGATAGGGAGAGAGCCTGTGGTCAGAGTACAGGGTCAGCCATTGTACAGCGCCCCTGGAGCAGTTGGGGTTAAGGGCCTTGCTCAGCAGCCCAACGGAGTAGGATTCTTCTGCTGGGTGCGGGATTTATTGTTAAATTATTACTTTAAATGAATACTTTGAGTTACTGAAACAGCCCGCTAATAAAATTGTCGCAATTTTGTTCTCGTTTGGAAGAGAGAATCAAAAATGAGACATAATGATGGTTTCCGGCTTAGACCTTTAAAGGTACCCCCATCACGGAAGAATTTGACCTCGGAACGTTTACCCAGCGTAATATTGTATTTCATTTCACTTTGACCGATTGTCTTTAAATCAATTGTTGTCAGAATATCCCCACCTCCAAACAAGAACAAAATTGCAACGATTTTATTAACTGGCTGTTTCAGTAACTTAAAGTACATATTTAAAGTAATAATTTAACAAGATATGTAAATGTTTTAAGATATGTATATGTTGTGAATGTCTGTAGATTGTATCTTATGATTTAAATACTTTTATTTTTTCACAATCTGGCAATGCCAGACAGAATTCAAATGGCCTTGCAGATCAGAAAATCAAGGAACAAAACAATTATTGCGCCCAGCTCCTCAATGGGATAGCTTTAACTTGCTAATGCGTTGGTGTACAAAAGTAAAAAACAATTACTTTTTGACAATGAAAACTGGTGTGTCTCTCTCTCTTTGCTGGCGCGCGGGCGCGGTGGGGTGCTGTACCACCCGCACAGAACATTAAAGTGTCCCTTTCCATTCAATGGGTGTCTGAGTTGCTGTGTCCTATCTTCTGACAGTCGCTGTTGTGAATGTCTGCAGAGTGTATCTTATTTTTAGCATTGTAGCGCATTCGCCCTGGGGGGCGGCTGAAGAACACCCGGCTGGGGTGCGCGGTGAGGGGCAGGACAGGAGTGGTCAGGGCGGGGTTTAGGTAGGCCGCTGACTATTGCAGCTGCCACACAGTGAAAGGGGCATACGGGCTGGGGAGATCGCCCGTTTTCCATGTAAATAGTTCCCTGGTTCCGCACCCCTCTCTCTCTCCCTCTCCAGATACAGCTGTATGAGCTCCACCAGTCAGGACAGGAGGCTTTACTATACGCACAGAGGGGTGGTAGAGGGGAACAAGTTGCCAGCCGTGGGGTTGAAGCTGATACCCTGGATCCTCTCCAGACACAGCTGTATGAGCTCCACCAGTCAGGAGGGAGGCTCTACTGTACACAGAGAGGGTTGGGAGGGGGGAACAAGCTACCCAGCCATGGGGTTGAAGCTGATACCCTGGATCCTCTCGAGACACAGCTGTATGAGCTCCACCAGTCATGAAGGAATGCTCTACTGTACACAGAGGGGGGCAGGAGGGGGGAACATGCTGCCCAGCCGTGGGTTTGAAGCTGATACCCCGCTTGATCCTCTCCAGATACAGCTGAATGAGCTCCACCAGTCAAGACAGGAGGCTCTACTGTACACAGAGAGGTGCAGGGGGGGAAACAAGCTGCATAGCCATGGGGTTGACCCTGATACCATGGATCCTCTCCAGACACAGTTGTATGAGCTCCACCAGTCAGGACAGGAGGCTCTACTGTACACAGAGAGAGGCGGTGGGGGGAACAAGCTGATACCCTGGCTTCTCACACAAACCTTAAAATCACGTAATAGGTTTATTCCATGCTGAAAAAAAGAAGAAAGAATACACATTCCATAGGAATCAGTGCCTTTATATAGCGCCTTTAAAGGTGGCTTCTCAAAGCGCCTTATGGGATAAAAACAACAAAAACAATATTGTTTTCCATTGCACTTTGACAGATCATCTTTAAATCAATTGTTGATTTAAAGTTTGACAGTAAATGTTTATATTGTAAAGCATACAGCCGCCATTTCTTTCTAAAAATTAAAACAATTGTTTGCGCAGTCTAAGAGGGGGGGGGTCTGCTGACAATCCCCCATACACTCAAGTGAAATATTAATAACCCCAATGTAAACAGCGTATTTACAATTTGTTGATAATAAAAATGTTAAGTTCTCTAAGACTTTGTGATACTTTACCCAGGGAGCTGTGTAAGCATGCGTGGTGACTATTCATTGTTATTAAAAAATGACTTAGATTCGAACATGTTGTGATATTTAGAAATATAAAAAGTCAATTAATTGTCCATCATATTGCTATTTTATTTTTTCAAAGAAATGCTTGTTAAAAGAAAAGTCATGGCACAGGCTGGATTTGAACAGCCAACCTCTCACTTACAAGTTCAGCACATGAATAGAATTATATCATTATTAATTTCTTTAGATATGCGATTCCATATTATATTCCCTATTAATCAAATTCTAAAAGTATGCTTGTTTGCTCCTGTATTGAGCGTATTTGCAGAAAAGCTTAAAACTACCACTTTTTATACACACGTTAGTTAAAGACTTCGATGCTTAATATTGTTTAGGGAGAAATGGAATACTGGTGTGTATTTTTGTACCGAGACCAGCCATATACAGTTTACATACTGTAATACTGTATGTTTATGTTCCAAAATTAATATCGTTTATGGCCTTCACACGCGTTATGCTCCTATTCTTTTTATGCTCAGCTACTAAGATTTCCCTTCAGTGGTAAAATTCCATATAAATATTTAAGACTTAAACGGGCACAGTAAAGACATTAAATATACATATACATACTGTATACAGTACAGTTTGCATACAGTAATATGTTTATGTTCCTAAATCAATATCTCTTATGAGCATGCAAAAGGCATGGTGAATTGGAGATTCTCAAAAATGACTGTACTTTGCATGATTGGAAACAAATGCGTGATTGGATCAACGAAATGCTGTGGTGTTACTTTTACAAAGACGGTCAATGAAAAAAAGAATGTGGACCAGGGCAATACTTTGAGTTTACAGCTTGTCCAAGGTCATTCATTAGAACATGTGGTATTATGCGGTACTATGCGAGAATACACGGTATTAATATGGTAACTTGTGTTACACCGCAATAAGCACACCGCAAAATAATGCGGTATCGCCCGCTTGTTTTGAATGGCTGCATCTGTATATCCCTGCTAGTGATGATGACCATGGTCACCTCACCCTCGCAATACACCAGCTGAAAGAACTTAAGAACAGGGTAAATCAAGAACAGGGCATTGGCAATAAGTTCCCCTTCTTTTCATGGTTAAAATCATTTTTTGGGTCATGGGGACTGTTTTTCTTAAAGCTATTCATGCCTGTTGTCGTGTTTTTGCTGTTGTGCTGTTGTCTGACTAGGGTGACCCCTATGAGGACTCTGTGGTATGAACACATTTAAGGATAAAAAGGAGGGAATGTAATGAAAAGTTACTGAGAAAAAGTGTTTTATTCTATGTTGTTTACGGACAGAGCTGTGCTGCAGAAGCAGCTGGATACTTAGAACAAAGTGTGATAGCACCCAACTTGTCAAGGACACAGGATGTTTTAATACTGTTTATCTCGGCTGCTTGAAGAAGGGAGTGTGAGAAACCATTTGAATAACTGCTCTTCTTTGCTTAAAGCAAAAACCTATAAGGAATGGAAAATGACTGCTTTGCCTATCCTTAAAGTGTTGCATCAGCTTAAAAAAAGATATAAAACAAGGGGTCTCCCTGCTTGCTTTTGAATCAGCTTTCACTTCTCTGCGCAGACAGGTGATGGCTTTGCAAAATGAATAAAGACCTTACTGAGTGAATGAGTATACCTCTCCTGGCTTAATCCCTTACAACTTGTTCGAAATGCAGTAGCAGAGATCCTAACAAATAAAAGAAAGAGAATATCACTCCTGTTTTGAAAAACCTTCACTGGTCACCTTTATTAACGAGGATAAGTTTGAAAGTTCTTTTACTTGTTTTTAAAGCTCTAAACGGCCCAGCGCCTATGTACCTTACTGAATGTCTGTCTTCATATGTTCCTATACGTGACCTGAGATCTGCACATACTGGCCTACTTCAAATACCACATGTGAAATACAGAAAGAGTGGAGAGGCTGCTTTTTGTTTTTATGCTTCTAAATTATGAAACTCACTACCACTTTTTACTAGGCAGTCAAGCTCGGTACATTGTTTTAAAAAACATTTTAAAACAATGAAAATATTTGAAAATATATATTTTTTTAAATTTAGCTTTTAGTTAAAGTGGTTCTTTGTTCTTTCAATTTAGGTTTCTTTTTGTAGCCTCTTACTCCCAGTGACACATTTAGCCAATGTCCGCCTGGAATTTCCTCCTCTTAAACAATTTGTTATATCGCTGTAGCAGAACATAGCAGGAGCCTGATTCAGGTCTTAAATTGAAGCTAACCCCCGTGGCTTTGAGTGTGAACAGTCAAATGTCTTATATTTCCTAATGTGTCTACTCAGCAGACAAACATATGAACCCCCCCCCCCACCCCAAAAAAAAGCAGGCGAAAATGTTTTTTGGTCTTCAGAGGTCAGATTTTTCAACAGATTTTGAAAACCTTGTTCTAGGTGACTACTAGCTTGGATAAAATCTGGGACAAATTGATCAATTAGAAAAAAAATATACATCATGTCTTGTGAAGACTGGACCTGGAATGAAATTTCACGCCTATAATAAAAAAACATAAAAATATTGAAAATAATAAGAATAAAAACCATTGCAATTGCTATTAAAACCTTTAGACACTGCTAAAGAGCCTTTATCTGTTGTTATGCAATGAAAAAAATCTCAGAGTTGCCTTCTGGTGTGAAAAAAAGGAGCACTGATAAGAAACTGATCAAAAAACTGATTGATTACTCCTTCCGAGTCAATGATTGACAGCTACTGTAAATATCCTGAGGCTTCTAGAGGAAGTCTTACCCCCTAAGGGCTCTGAATGGCTGAAAATACAATGAATGACGGTGCTTTTTACCAATCAGATCGCCTTGTTTCTGGCGGTTTTGATTCTGACATTTAGTACAAAGTCAATGACGTTTAATAGCCTCCAGGTCTGGGTTACTGTGGATATACAATATGTTATGCTTCAGAATAAGGTAAAAACATGCGATATATATTTTTTTCGCTGGTTTTGATTGCGTTATCAATGCATATTGGAAGTTTGGAAGTGCATCATCAGATAAAAAGTGACTTTGTGATCGATTGTCTTGGGTTTTTTTAAAGCTCCGGTTGTCCTTTTTCGATTGATAACATGGTTTTGTTGGTCAAAAACGATGTAAAATGCCGAAGGAATCAAAGGTGGATCTTGATTTCCACCGCAGCCGTGATTTCCACCGCTGAGGAGAGCACACGTGTGGTGTGGACCTTCTCATGCAATTTCCAAAAGTGGTTTTGTGAAAAACAATTTGACACTTTTTGATTAATAAAAGGTTATCTGTAAAGGTTATGTATTTCTGGTGATATAAAATAATGAAGTGAAATGGTACTTTTGCGGCAGGTTTTTCCAGAAAACGGGACACCGGCGTTGTCGTCGGTGACCACGATCCGAACTAAGAGGCTGATTAGTTCTCTTTTATTTTTCTTATTGTATTAGGAGTTTCCTCATGTGTATTTAATTGACATTTATGTTGCTTTACTGTATTGCTGTGTATTCCTTTACAACTGAAAGTATATCTCTTAATTTTAAAATTTTATTTTTACACTTGGTTTGTAAAGCACTTTGAGCTGCTATTTGTATGAAAGGTGCTCTATAAAGTTTATTATTATTATATTTCTGCTGAGAGCCGCACTTCAAGTACTGCACCTTCTCACACGTGTAGTCAGCTGTGTTGAGCCGTGGTTATATGATGTCATCTTTTATTTTATTATTTTATTTTGTGAACTTCCCCCAAATGAGTTCCGTTTTTCTGTATGGAGTTGGCTTTGCGACAGCCCTTGGGGTTTGTGAAGGTGCCCCTGGGGTCACAGGCGGCTCGTTTCTCTGGGGAGCCCTCAGACGCGCTGTGGCCGCCAGTCGGGTGAGACGCCAGCGGCATTTTTAATTTTATTTTCATTACAGATTCGTGTGGCGACATTATATATATTATTTCTGTAGTAGTACAGTTGTGTGCCAGATGAATCGCGGTAATGCACGAAGGTGATGTTTAATGCCTCACACGGTGTTGACCCACATGTTGTGTTTTGCTGAGCAGGAGAGAGAGAGACATTCAGCGTGTGTGACGCCAACGGGTTTTCTGTTCTAGAGGCTCTGTCATCCGTTGTGTTATAATTGTTTTCTTTCTTATTTAGTATTTCAGGTGTGTCGATTTTATGAACCAAATGTTAACGTACAACACGGGAAAAGGTGCATTGTAGAGTAAGATAACGGATATCGGCTTGTATCGTGGAGAGGACGTATAATGTGCTGAAAGATGGGAAGAGAAAGGGGCGATTTCTGCGCGCATTCTAATCATTGTGATTGATTTGATATTGATCTGATATGTGTGGTCATGTGAATGTACATAGATGGTGGGTATGGTGTTAATAATATATGATATGATATAATTACTTGTATATATCATATATCATTCTTTCTATTTTTATATATGGTAATCCTTCTAGATATTATGATTCTGTTTCCCGAAAGCGTCGTAGCGCTAAGAACATCGTAAACTCGTTCTTAAGCTCGATCGTTAATTGACGAGTGTTTCCCAAAACCCATCGTAACTGAAGTAGCACGTTAAATCCTTCGTCATCTACGTGCTCCCCGACCCGCTCGTTCATCACTAAGTGCTTCTTAAACTGGCCTCCTCCTGCCCACCCTGAGCGCCAGAGATCGCCAGACAGAGCACAGTCACTTCACGGCAGGGGCATCCTCTGGGAATACAGGACACTAAGAGTTTATATGAAGGACTTTGATATTGTGTTGTACTGTGTCAGAGGAAATTCGAAAAAAGAACATTTATTTATACAGTGATGAATTTATGAGTCATCCTGGGTATATTTCATATTCATTTTTATACTTGACTAGATGATATTATTTTCAGTATGAAGTGCAGCAATGCATTATTTTAGTGAAATCATTGGGCCTAACATGTATTTATAATGTAGCGCCACGCAGGGCGCTTTAGTCCTGCGCACGCAAGGCGGGCTGAGAACAGCACCTGGGTTCTACCGGACTGTATAGCGGGACGGAGGCTGGGATACAGTCTCTTCCCTTCAGGTGTGTGTGTGTGTTAGTGAAGGTGCAGCGCTGTAACCCCTGTCCCTGTGTGTGTACCTTTCCCGATTCGAGTTAATAAATGTGTTGTTCAGCCCCAGTCCTGAGTCCCACGCCTGCTCCATTCCGTACCCAAACCCGCGGTCGATACCGCGTAGTTCAACACCGTTTGATGTTCTGTCGTGATTGTTGACGGTAAAGCTTAGATCTACTTGTTTTTAAATTTGATTATAGGTCCTGTATTTGTTGAGTGACACATGCCAAGCTTAGTAGTTAATGTTTCCATTGAGTTCCAGTACACCCAATAACTATAAATAACAGTTTTTTCTCATGAAATATTGATTCTTACTATGGCAGCGCGCCAAAAAATATTGCTTTAAATCAAGGACGTCGTGCGGGACGCATACACTGTCCACGCAGTTAATCTTGGTTTTCTTTTACGGCATGTCAGTCATTTCTTTTCTTTGCTCTTAGAAACAATAAGGTCCCTTTTTGTGCCTATCTATATGCTTTTGCTTAAACTATGATGTCAAGTTTACTTCATATTCCTTTTCACAACTTTATTTCATCCCACTGAAGGACCAAAACCGACACCATATAATGAAAGAATTGTCAATCGATTGTTTACATACGTACATACGTACATCGTAAAGTTGCTTGAAAGTCTCTAAGATTAGTTGTTTTCGGGAAACTCACCCCTGTTCTTTATCCTTCTGCTCTCACTGTGTTTATTACCGCCATCTACTGTCTCCTCTAACTGTGTATTGTCAGCATGCATATCTTGTGTATTATTTATTGTTGTTGGTTTTGTCATTCTATTAAGACGCCACCTTTCAAGGTGCTATATAAATTAATGTTTATTATTATTATTTATTTTTTTAAAGTTGTACATTCTGACGCCATGAGATTTTTAGATTTTGAGATTCTCATATTTTTGGCTTCTACAGCAAACAGTAACAATGCGCTTGAATGGTTCTGCAAAAGTTTAGCTGTATCTTTAAAGCCATCCTCATCTTTATCAGGTACAAAGAAAAGAAGGTAGGCCGGCTTCTGTTTGGAATGTTTTAGTTAGTTTTAATTTTTTAAACCCCAAGTAAACATATTTTGTGCCTTTCTCTGAACTTTTTTGCATTTCAGTTCAGTTGTTTTTAAGCTTATTTTACAGTTGCTAGGTTCTTGAATTGTGCAGTATTTCTTTTGGGTTTTGTGCAAATCATATTCTAACGGTTGGGGGGAAAAAGCACAGGTGCCATCCCACCATTAAACCCTGAAACTTACCTTAGCCGATTCTTCAACTAAACCAGACATGTTAACTAAGTGTTACAGTATGTTCTTCGAATGTGTGTCAGCCAATCAGATTTCAGGACTGGAATTATTGGTTTTGTAATAGGGAATATAGTATGGAATCACGTATCTAAAGAAATGAATAATGATATTAATTTAAGGATCTGAATATCTAAAAATATGTATCTATATAGCAGGTAGTATTACTGTATTCCACTTTCTTTGTAAATACAGAATAACAGATTCACAACGTGAAGCTGTGTCACTCTTCTGGGTAAAAAAAAAACGTTTTGAACACCCTGTTTTTAATAAGCTGCTGAGTAAAGAACAGGAATGTTCCTGCTGTCAGTCTTTACCGAAGATATCCCTAATAGTATTAATAATGAATGACCTTGGACAAGCTGTAAACTCAAAGTATTACCCTGGTCCACATTCTTTGTAATCGTCTTTGTAAACAAAAAAACTTTATTTTGTGTGACGATATAAAGTTTTCACGAAACCTCCTCGAGTTGTGAGAACACGTGCCTTGTGTATACAGCACATTGTGAATGTTTTCACAGCCTTCATTTTGTCGTTTTTATGGCATTTTTTGACCACGCACGAATATTCTTATGTCCATATCTTCGCAGGGGAATCAGTGCGAATTGTAATACTAATTAAATGACCGCGGGCACTTTCCACCCCCTCTACATTCTCCGAGTAGAATAGGCTAACCTTCTAATGAAAGACAGTCCACCCTCCCCCACGGAAAGGAAAAGTGCCCGCAGGCAGGCAGTATGGTCAGTAACAGTGAACAGTTTTAACTGCACTGCATCCCAGAGAATACCAGGGCGCATTTTTTCTACTCCCTGGCGGAAACGGGCTTCCATAAGAATCAGTATAGCTTCTGGGAAATCCATTTTTCCTGCATTAAAGTTGAACTCGTTCAGAGCGCCGTACATTGCAAACTCCAAGTGTTTCATTATGAGCTGAAGACACTCACAGCTGAAGAAAGGATTCACAGCCGAAACAATATTATTAGAGTTCATAAAGCCTGTATTACGTACTATGCCTATGTCTGCAATACACCTTTGCTAGTTAATGCTACAGTACTTCACTTTCTCGGGCGTGATTTTTTTAGGTAAAATCCAGGCTAGCAGGCTTGTTTTGTGATCTTCCTAAGATTGTTGAGCGCGGTGTCAAAATGTTTCCATATGAAAGGCAGTGACGTCACCATCCTGAGGTGTGTGTAGTAGATCTGTGATGTGGTTGAGCGTGAATTGTGGTGAGCCTCTGATTGGGGGAAAAAAAGACCATGTTCAAAAAATCCTAAAAAGAGAATTAAAGTTTCACATAACAAGGCATGAGGTGTGCTGGCAGCTGTGGGATGCAGTGGTGGCCTGGCACGTTGAGGTGGGCTTTCAGCTGTGTGGTGTGACGCAGTGGTGTTCATCAGGCACAAGTTCATCAGTGAAAAGACCACTGGCATTTTTCCTTCCCCCTACATTCTCAGAGCAGAATCGAATTTAATATTAGCATAATTTATTACAGTGCTAAGTTTAATATTTTTTATTTACTAATAGTTTATGCTAACACCTAACTTTTTTAACGTGAGAAGTACTACTGTAAGTACCTACTGTACTGTACTTAAGTACTACCATAAGAAGTACTGCTGTATGCAACAAAAAAAAGGAGTGGTGAAACAGCCCTACTCATACAGTATCAGTATCAACAGACATTGTATCAGTATCAGTTCTTGCTTTGTGCTGGGTTTAGCAGTTTTCCAAACATAGTCTTTCAGCTAATGCCATACCATCCTTATTGGATTTAAATCTGGAGATTCGGCTGGAGTTTTCACCCAGTTCACTCGTTCTGCTATAAGCCTCGCCCTTGCTGCTGTGTGTTTCGGATCGTTTTCTTGAAAGAGACTGTGCCTTGATCCAATGTGCTCCCTGATATATGGGCCGGCATGCTGTGTGACCCCGACTTCCTCGAAGAATTCCCGATCCATAATTCCTTCGAAATAAAATTGTTTTTCAAGAAATGTAATGCAAGGTGCTTTCTAACGTTGGGCAATGTGTTTTTTCTCGAAATTTTGTTTCGAGAGACTAGATAAGTAATTCAAGTGTTTATGATATGTCACTGTTGTGAATGTCTGTGGAGTGTATCTTATTAGCCTGTCCTGACTGGTGGAGCTCATCCAGCTGTGTCTGGATATCTTGGTCAAATATTCGGGTAGTATGTTTTGTCTGTTTAGGGTTCTGTAGCATTCCACACGGCTGGGCAGCTTGTTCCCCCCTCCCACCCCTCTCTGTGTACAATAGAGCCTCCTGTCCTGGCTGGTAGAGCTCATCCAGCTGTGTCTGGCTAATATTAAAGCCAGTACTTTAATATTGTTTTCTGTATGTTTATCAATAGTGGGTACTGCCCTAATTCGGTCCTGCACCCGTTGTTAGGTGTTTTTTAGGTGTTGTTAGGGCTTCTACCAAATATGAACACATGGCTTTAAAATGTATACAATTGTAATATTTCCTTTTTTCCCATTGAAAGAATAACATATGTGGTGTGAGAAAGAGGTCCTCATTTAATTGCATGAAACTCTGGCACTGGGGCAACAAACTGAACAAAGTTCAAGAGGGTATACGCTTTCTGTAGACACTTTATTTCCTCTTTTTCCATACTCTAAGAAATGATTTGGGAAACCTGTGGGACACTGGAGGTCATTATACATGAGCCTCTTTCTGCACCTTTTAAGCTATTGAAACCTAGTTGCCTTGTTACAAGGTCTAATATTACAGTAGGTGTGGTTTCCGTCTCCTAATTTCTGAGAATGATCAAATTGGGGAATAAGTTGTAGGGAATACCACTCTTGCACTTCTAAGAAAAGACTATCTCAAATGAAACTCGCTATAGAAAGACATCTTGTTGAAAAATTCTTTATTTTTTGTCATTTCTAAAGAAAAAACATTCATCAAGTCCTTCACAAATGTTTTGTTTGTGACTTTCTCTGTTCTTCCCTTTCACACTCAACTGAACTATGTGTTATGTCTTGTAAACGTAATCAAACATTTCACTTAGGTGTGTGGGTTAACACAAACCCATATTGTATGAAACATTCAGTTTTTCATTCACGTTTTTTCTAACAATTGCATCCATGCTAGGACTACAGTAAACAACACTTTTTACTAAAGTAAATGAAATTGTTCATTAAACAAGACACATTGTTTTAAATGTATGCAATACGACGACACTAAAAACAACACTGAAACTTTTCATTGAAATACTGGACGAGATTGTGCATATTCAATGGATTTCTCCTGGTGCTTTTTTCATCAGTCTTTTCATATTCTTGTTCTCTACTCAGGTGTCTCCTGTTCCTTTGGTGATGTCTGCTGTACACACATGGTATCATACACTTGAGCAAAGTGTGATACCACCGTTTGTTCTTCTCCTAAAATAAAGATGAACATTGACAAAAGTCAGAAGCACTCTTTTCTTTGACAGACGAACAAAACAATGCAAGAATAACCATACTCTCTGTTCCTTACTCATTTCTACCTACCTGTTTGACCACTTTGTCTGCTTCAGTCAGGACAGGGTGCTGGGGCTGACTCTGAGCAATCTGAGAAGAGCTCTCTGTGATCTTCTCCCCTACAGTGGCTACATTGTACTCTGTTTGAAATCCAGGTATCGCCTCTGGTAAGTTCCCCGGTCCTTTTTGGGACTTGAAAGGGTAGAATCATTTTGTGACTACATTTCATTGTCATGCACTGATATGTTCTGGTTTGTGTTCGATTACTGCAGGCGTTCAAGTACTTTCTTTTTGTTCTAGACTGGCAGTGTTTGAGATGGTAGGAACTTGTCATATTCTCAACTTATTTTCTCTATGAGACTCTGAATGCTCTGTAAACATACTATTTTAGCAATTCTTAGAAATCTGAAAGCAGTGTTACCTGTATCATTTTTTGTCTTGGTAGTAGTATTGCAGCTCCAACATCAGCACTTAAATAATGGTTTGTGATGTTACTTGTCCTTGGAGTTAGTATACTCCTGAGAAGTCAAGAGAAATCTTACGTAAGCATTAATTATGTTTCACTTTTGAAAGCAAAGTACGTGTCAAGTACTTTGAAGGCATTTGTTGATACTTTTAAGCACTTTCGTTGATTATTATTATCCTTCAATTAGTTATTCCAAGTCCCACATTCTCTGCATGATCTCACTCCATATTCAGAATGTGGGAATACAGTTGTTTAAAGGAAATGCCACTGAATAGATAGTAGCTGCACTCTACAAAGATGAATTTGCTAATTAATCAGTCAGGGACACAGCTTATACTTCAGTAGTCTTAGATCATGTAATGATGATTTTTGTACTTTATAACTAGCAAAATCCCCATATCCTGTTCATTGCCCCATTTCCGGTCATGTGGATTGACTTATGCCTGAAGTGGTTAATTCTCACCTTGACATCTCGTAGAACAACTGAATCTCTACCAAGGGTGAATGTGTCCTTCCTCTTAATGTCTAAAAGAAAAGGTTAAAATTCATTGAAACAAAATGCAACAACCCAAAATGTTTGGGAGGTCGTTTCCACAGTTATTTCATAAGACAGTGCTTGGAGTGAAACTACATGACCATGGTGAAGAAGTAAAAACACTTTACCTTGTTCCTCCTGACTGATGTCCTTATGCATGTTTTGCACAGTTGAGCATTTTGTGTCTTGTCGTCTGTGTAGGCAACAGCCCTCTTCCCTGGGATAGAACTAGATGATATTTAGACACGTTAATTTGACTTCTCCATTGCTCACATTGATGTGGATATGATTATAATGCTCTGTTTTGTGGGCTTCCCAAGAAAACAATAAATCCCTTACTACTTGTTCGAAATGCAGTAGCACAGATCCTAACAAATACAAGAAAGAGAATATCATTCTCGTTTTGAAAAAACTTCACTGGTCACCTGTATTATCTAGGATAAATTTGAAAGTTCTTTTACTTGTTTTTAAAGCTTTAAGCAACCTAGCAAGTCTGTACCTTACTGAATGTCTGTCTTCATATGTTCCTATACGTGACCTGAGATCTGCACATACTGGCCTACTGCAAATACCACATGTGAAATGCAGAAAGAGTGGAGAGGCTGCTTTTGTTTTTATGCTTCTAAATTATGAAACTCACTTCCACTTTTTATTAGGCAGTCAAGCTCGGTACATTGTTTTAAAAAAACATTTGAAAATGTTGCTTTTAGTTAAAGTGGTTCTTTGTTCTTTCTATTTCTGTTTCTTTTTTTAGTTCTCTTTAATTGTTCTTATTTTATTACGACTTTCCTAATTTTTATTTCTTTAATTGACATGTATGTTGCTTTACTGTATTGCTTTATTTTCCTTTACAACTGAAAGTATATCTCTCAATTTTAATATTTTATTTTTACGCTTGGTTTTTAAAGCACCAAAGCACTATTTGTATGAAAGGTGCTCTATAGATAAAGTTTATTATTATTATTTTTAATATTATTATTATACTTTGTTACATTTTTGGTTAGGACAAAGATTCTAGTAGAGGTGGCCTCTTTTACCCCGTTCCAAAAAATTGGAAAACTACCTTCAGGATACACTGACAATGACCATCTACTGTCTCCTCTAACTGTGTATTGTCATCATGCATATCTTGTGTATTATTTATTGTAGTTGGTTTTGTCATTGTGTAAAGAAGCCACCTTTCAAGGCACTATATAAAATAATGTTTGTTATTATTATTTACATTTTTCGTCGTAAAATCTGGCGAAGAGTCCTAAGAGAATATCAAAGAACACGTTGCTCTTACCTTTCCATTCCAAGAAATACCCTCAGCTCGGATTGCAGAGATTGACCTCTCTGTCTCAAATTCTGAGAAACATAGACTCGATTGAAAAATGACCATTTCCTAAGATTCACATAACATCACCAGTCAACATTTGCCACTTGACATCAATAGAAACCATAGAGTACATGACATTTCCAATCAGTTTTCTTTCAAGGTACAATACCAATCGCCTTGCCAGAAGAGTTATACTGCGGTAGATAAATATTACAAATGTCAGATGCACGCAGAGTTGTTTGGATTACTATGAAAAGATTGGCAAATATATTTATGTTCATTATATTTCTTGGAGTGACAGAGCTAAAGAGAAAAAATACTTACCTTTATCTCTGCAGACAGGATCGCAAGGGATTCCCTTATACTGGGTTCCTATATAACAAATAATACATTATTCAAAAAACATGATATTTCTCTGTCCATTGGCGGCATGATTGTTTATCATTACAGTTTTAGTTAGCTTTAATTTTGTAAACCCCAAGTAAACATAGTTTGTGCCTTTCTCTGGACTTTTTGGCATTTCAATTCAGTTGTTTGTAAGGTTATTTTACAGTTGCTAGGTTGATGAAGTTCCTGAACTGTGCAGTATTTCTTTTGGGTTTGGTGCGAATCATATTCTAGCGGTTGGGGGAAAAAAGCACAGGTGCCATCCCACCATTAAACCCTGAAACTTACCTTAGCCGATTCTTCAACTAAACCAGACATGTTAACTAAGTGTTAGAGTATGTTTCAAAGTGTGTATTTTTGCAAACACAACTGAAGTTCTGTTGTCTCCTTGGAGACACCTGGAACTGGTGTGATGCTGGTTCTATGACATCATTCGTTCTAAATGTAAATGCAGGTATTGGCACAACATAGTAAATTGATGTAAAGTTATGGATCCATTTATGATTTTCACTCAGTTTGAAAGAGTTCCTGTCGTGTGGTTAAAGTTTGTGTTACGGAGGGTTAACTGGGGTTCTGGCTACTAGTTAGGCTTGGTCATTCAGTCATCTGGTTCATGAAATAGGAAGCTAAGAGATCTGTGTTTTAGTTTTACTGTTTGTTTTTGTTCCATAGAATAAGAAATGTTTCATTAATATTAGTAATAGAGTAGCTGTTTCTCTAAACAGTGTGTGTCAGTTTGCACTGCAGGTGTGCCAGGTAGAGACCATTTAAGAACCCAAAAATATGCTGTCATTTACTGCCGTGGCTAATTTCTGTTAAACTTGTCTCTCACTCACTTTGATGAGCAAAATGTCCATACATAAAGCATACATTTCTGATTGGTCAGAAGAAGCTTCTTAACATATAAGGTATAAAGAAAGTCAGAAAGTTAGGCACTTAGGTCAGCCTTAGGCAGTTAACCAAGACCATAATCCGATAAGAAGCTATTCCCTTTCATGTTGCTAAATCACATGTAGGATACATGAGTTACACCTCCACTTAAGAGACCTTAAAGAGACCTTGGCCAGCCAGGAGTGTAGAAAACCGTAAAACAGTTCTTGAGGACCTAATTGTTAACTCTTAACAGGCAAAGGTTCCTTCAGTCCTATGAGAAATATTTTAGAATTGAACTAAAGTGTGTTTCCGATACAGGAGCATATGTCTGTCAGGGCCTGTTGGAGAGGCCCTGCATGAGAACCCCTGGCTGCAGTTCCACATCCCCCTGAAAGTAAATAGAGCCATAAGCACGGAGCTAAGGACACTGCTCCAGGACATGCTGGCTGTCGATCCTGACCAGCGACCAGAAGCCATCCAGCAGAAGAAGCAAGTCAGGCAAGCCATGGCAAGAGAGAAAACATCTTTGTAGTGACTGATAGCAAGATGTCCGTGACCAAGGGCAATTCGTCTGAGTAAAGTCTGATTTCATTTTTATGTCCCGAAAGGCCACTGCCTTTGTGCTGTAGATTTCTGATTTAGACGGGCATTTCTATGGACAACTTTGACTTTTCTGTGGGTCCAATGAAAATAAGTTTTTTAACTTATTCTTTGTTACAGTTTTCGAAAGTTTAAAGACATTCATTGAGTTGACGATAAAGGAAAAGTTTCATCTTTCACCTCTTGGAAGGTAGGCCGGTCAGAGGTACAATATATGTCTTCATGTCTCCATCCTCCATGTTTGTAACTACAGGTTTCACAGTGTTAAGCTAAGACACAAAAACACCTACAAATGGCAGTTCCAAATGTATCAAATGTATAAACATGGGCTGAAAAAGTGTGTACAGTATATACTCTGTGTAGGTCTGATAAAAGTATTCGAGTCAAAGTGTCATATGGATACAAATTCTCATGATTTTGTATTGTGTGTTTTTTCTCTGTTCTGCTTTATTGAAAGAAATCAGATGCTCTTCCTGAAACTTACCTTAGCTGATTCTTCAGCTAAACCAGACAGACTTCTGAAATTCTCAAATATTATCAAATCTTGTTGGTGCAGAGGTGGTGGAGCCCATTACCAACAGACTCACAGCTGAAATTGCTGTGAAAAGGGCTTCTACCAAATATTAAGATGTGGGTGAAAATGTATACAATTGTAATATTTCCTTTTTTCCCATTGAAAGTATAACATATGTGGTGTGAGAAAGAGGTCCTCATTTAATTGCATGAAACTCTGGCACTGGCGCAACAAACTGAACAAAGTTCAAGGGGGTATACGCTTTCTGTTGTAGCGGCGAGGCTTAATAATAAGGCAGAATTAAGTGTTTCTGAGCTTTCCCAAATTAGGCCTCATTTCTCTGTTCATCTCTGTGGTGCAGCCACAGAGAAACCATTCATGCAAGGTGATTTAAGGTCCAAGGACAGCTCCCAAAGGGGGATGCACTTAGCTAAGCCTGGCTATCATGATCAATGGTCACCCATTGGCGCCTATCTGTCTAGGGAGTGCGAGTTGGACATCTGGATTGCATTCCTAAGTGTCAGGACTAAGTGACTCATATCTCACCTTGATCAACCAATCAGGGACTGGTAGGGCCGAGTAACCCACGTGAGACTCTGATGCCCATGGAACTTTCAGCCAATCAATGAGCTGAAGTTCCTCCAGGTAAAAACAGGCAACACAGAGAGCCTGGGAGATTCAGATTCAGATTCAGATTCAGATTCAACAAGATTCTGTGAGAATTCCAGGGCAGGACGGCCCAGGAGCAGAAGGCTCCCAAGGGCAGGACATTCTCGCAGCGCGCCTCCTGACCATCCTGAGACTCAGCCCGGACAACCACGGAACGGCCAGTGTGTCCGAGTGCCAGAACTTTCCTTTGTTCTAAGAGTCTAGAGTGGAGGTTGCCAGAGAGTAACCAGCAGCAGGCCTCGTGAACAGGTCGGAACTGTGGACAGCTGAATTACTATTCAGAACTAGCTCTTCATCGGGAACGAACCGGTCCTCTTCCTGACTTGCTGGGACCCACAGTCATCTTTTCTCCTGTGCACAAACTTTGCTAGTTAAAGCCAACAGTGAGCATCAGCAGCGCACCGTCGCAAGCCGCACAGCACAGCCTGGCACCGAGCCAGAGAGCGCGGATTGGACAGCAACGGCCTGCAACTGTTTCTTTGTGCCCGCAGGAGATCTGAATCCCCAAAGATTGGATGAGTATTCAACTTCAATGCATTACAGCTCGAGAATTCAATTGTTATCCCAACCAGTTGATATCAATTTAATTCCTAAGAGTTATGTACTTATTTGAGTATCTAATGTAGAAGTTGTAACCAAGTTCATTTACGAAACGGTCTTAATGAATGATATACTGAACGTATGTCCTCTTGATGTGTAACTCTTTGTAACTGATTGAATATATATCTTTTGTATTCTGATAACCCTCTCGATAAGATCTGTTAGGTTTATATGCATATTCTATGTATTAATAAATGTATCCTCGTGTATTAGTACCTGTGTGTGCACGTTGTTTGAGTTATGTCGCATGGTTGGATTCTAAAGCCATTAAAAGAATCAACTTTGTGATTTACTGCTACAATTAATAATTGTCTCAGTAAATGCCCAAACCCTACAGAACTGGTGCCTTCAGAGAGCCACTATGATTACATATTTGGCGTCCCTGAACCGGCTTAATCTACATTATTTGGCGTCCCTGGCACGGGCGTGGCAAGACTGAAATGAGTCAACCAAGCGGAATAATTCAATATAAAACGCCGCGGGTTTCATACACAACAATACAGTGTGCTGAAAGCCGAAAGGAAAAAAGTTCCCCTTGCTCTTTAAGCAGTGCTTGATTGTTTTGTGATCTTTTGCGATCTACCGGGTTGATTGCATACTTGATCTTGTGGTTTTCTGTGGTAAAACTGTGATTTCATACTTAAAAGTAATACTCTTTAAGTTTAACGATGGTTGCTAAAAGGTCTGAATTCGAGTCGCTATTAAGCACTATCTCTAGCAGCGACAAGTCTGACCACGATCTCTTCCATATCTCCGTCAGCGGAGAAGCTAGGAGAATAAATCTCCATTCTCTGAGAGAGCTAGCGAAGGACATAGAGAGATTTGACGCCGCAGTGTCAGAGAATAATATCGAGAGTTATATTCAAGACCTCAGGTATAACCTGCAGTACCTGCCAAACGCCACAGAACAGGAGAAAGTGTTTCTGGTCAGGAAAACTACCAGCAGAGCTGTACATGAGTGGATGGCTAGGCAGATGAAAGAAGTCTGTAATGACTTTGAGCAGCTTTGTCAAGCACTTATCGAAGAATACAGTGCGTTTATTGACCCGACTGCCGCGATAGCCGCCGCACTTAACATTAAGCACGAGAGAGCAGAGTCCCCTCGCTAATATTACGAGAGACTTAGACGAACTTATTTTGCAGGGCGAAATGATGAGGGTTGCGAAGAGAACACACATTTCAAGGGTTTATTCATTGCGAATCTCCACCCGTCAGTCAGAAAGATGATCTTAATGCATACAGATGCACAGACCATGAAAATGACTGATATTAAGAGATTCGTTCAGAAAGCCTGGGAGTATGATGTCCAAAGTCGCTCTGAGCAAAAAGCTGTTAAAGCGACTGTGTTCGCCGTCAGAGCCAGCAGGGTTAACTCCCCCCTGCTCGAAGGAGCACAGGCTCCTGAGCTGGCTAAGCCCCGTTCCAAAGCACTCACACAGGACCGCACCCAGCGTCCTAAGTGCCATGAGAACACCGGGGGAGGGAAAGGGCTAGAAAAGGCTGAACAAAAGGATTCAGTAGCCGCCCGCCTGGCCAGGCTTGAACAAGCTTTATTAGGACAGGGACAACCTCTCCCCAAGGCTGCCGGAAGCGTGAATGAGCTGATACTCTCCAATGGAGGATGCGGAGACCCGCCCCCTCTCCCTCCCTCAGTCTATCTGATTGAGCGGAAGAGTTCCTGCCTGGATGAGGTCAGCCACTCCCAAGCGAGTGCTGACTCCACCCCTGAAGTCACAGAGCAGGCAGTAAAACGCAGAGGAAAAGCAAGAAGCTTTTACCTCAAGGCTGCCATGGGAGATGTCTTACCCAGTGAGACACTGATTGACACTGAGGTTGAAAGGTGTTTGATGTCACACGGCAAGCTCAAACGGGTAGAAAAAGAAAAGGGCATGCGACTCAGAGAGGAACCTTTGGTGGATCACCAGAAAGGCAAGGTGTGGAAACAGGTCAAGGCTCCTAAGCCTTCTGTACAGAAGGAAAGGGGGGCCAAGAGGCAGACTGTGCTCACACAGTGCCCACCGAACACAGAAGCCTATGTGGAGATTCCTTCTGTTCCCTCTGGACAAGAAATAAAAATATTTTCTTGTTCCCCGGATATACAGGGAAGTCGTGTCCCGGATGAGGTCACAACAGCCTCCATGCCACAGGAGCGGTGCTCCAAGCAGCCGCCTGATCCACCAGGTAAAGCACACCCCTTTTACATCCCTAAAGAGGAGCAGATCTCCCCACCTGGTGATGAGAAGGAGCTTTCCCTGTGCACCCTGGCACCCAAAAGGGGTCAGGAACACCACCCCGCAGTGGTGGAAGGGATCCAGATGGCAGGAGAGCAGGTTGGTGATGTAGCCCTCACCCTTAGCCCTGAGAGGTCCTCTGTTAGTGAGGATCTGCTTGAGCAGCTGTCACAGGGCCACCGCCAGGTGCCCCTAGTGCAACATTCACAGGTTAGACAGGAGGTCCAGCTGGACACTGAGACTACTGCGCTGTGGACACACCTGATCCCAGATGCCGATTCTCTCTGCTGTGACCCAGGGAACCTGCAGTCAGGTAACATTATTTCTCACAACTACCAGGTAGTGAGTAAGACTAACCTGATTGCTCCTGCCTCAACGGCAGGGTTGCCAACACACCCAGTCCCCCAGAAGGGACAGGGAATGAAAGCCGAGACGGTTTTCTTACAGCCACCAGCTCAGTCTGTCAGTCTGAGTCTGACCAACAGTGGTTCACCCAGACTGGAGCTGGATGGTCAAGCCACCCGCTTGCCAGTGCAGGACATCGCAAAGAGGGGTGTCAGAACCCCAGCCTGCACTGACATGGGCCTGGTGAGTGATAGTAAGTTCAAAGACAGTGAACTAGCTATCCCACTGCTGGGGCAGCTCCCTGAACCCCTAGCAAGGGAAGGGGGGAGCGAGCAGGTGTCCTACACCCACGCCCAGCGAACGATTGTAAACATGCCGATAGAGGGATTCCTCAATCAGGAAGTGTGCAGGGTGGACCGGAATAGTGAGAATGGGGTAACAATCCCAGATCACTCAGGTGCTCCAGATGACCACTCAGCCGAGGGTCAGGCATGCTCCACCGCTGCACCGCCCCCTGCAGGGTTCCTAGAGCACAGGCATGAACAAATCGAAAAAGCAGATGCCCTGGAAACAGAGGAGCAGCATCAGCCGCTGCGTCAGATCTCCCCAGATTTCCAGGATGTTGGTGCCCAAGATGCCACAGGGCATACTGAGGAAGACACCATGTACATGCTGCGCCAGCTTAGAAAGGCAACAGTCACTCAGAAGGAGATGACTGGGATCAGCCACCCGAAAAGACTTTTGGGAGGACTAATTGCTGCCGCCACTGTTGCACGTTTGCTTTTTCTGGTAGGTTTGTGTGCTACTGGCACTCTCACCCTGACTGCCCCAAGAAGGCAGGTGTCAGAGATGCCAGAGGGTAGTGACGGACTGTATCAACAGCAGCAAAAGTTGGAAAGCTTAGGGGAAACCCTACAGGCAACTTCCTATGCAACAGGGTTAAACCTTATTCCCCAACCAGTGGACATGATTGTTGGTGTTATACAGTGGGTTTATGCTTGTGTGCAACAGGCCAGAATGTTGACACAAGACCTGTTAAGGGAGTTTAGTGCCACTGTAGCCAGTCTAACCACGGCACAAATCCCAACTCACTTGATTCCACTCTTCTCAGTAGAGAAGTATGTGACATTAACCCCATCGCTCATAGCTCACCCAGAAGGCAAACCAAGATTGAATTCGGTTCCAAATCTTGAGATGGGTATGGCTACCAAAGCTATCCATTGGCTGTGTCTAAACGATTCACCAATGAAGGGTGTAAAGCTACTAACGAGCAGAGGGAGGTTAATGAACCCCACGAAGAGCAGGTGGGAAGTAAATGGCTGGTCAGCACACCACATTTAACTGACACTATGACTTGTGACAGGCATGATACAGCTACCACAATGCAGCTACCTAATTAAACAGTTTTCCTGCAAGTTCCCGAGGAGGCCATAGTGCTCTTGAACTTAACACTGTACTGTCTAGAACCAGACAACATAAGACCAAACTTGAGGTCGTGGATGCCTTCAGGTGCCACACTATTGAATTGGATAGAAATCCAAGAAACAGTAAGCCCTGAAGAGGTACAGGTAGTTAGTTTGCTTTAATGGAACAAACCTCCAAACCACCCTAGCAGATACCCAACACAGGTGTTGTGGTTTATCGGGGGCTGGGAACAGGAACTGTTGTTATTGTAACACTACTGCCAGGTAGCTGGATCATGACTGACAGTGTACTCTGAATGATGTACTCTCACATCAAGATGTACTCTGGGTAGCATGAATGAGTCAAAGGTAGCATGTCAAAAGAAAGGAAGTGACTTCTCCCCAAATATCTACCACAGAGGTATCAGATATTGACAGTGAACTTCCTGATGTGTAATTCCTAGACTGAGATAATGTCTCCTACCGTGTTTATACATACTCCAGATGTTATTCATCCTGTTTGTATCCAATGCTGGTTCCGGTATGAATTCTCGAGGAGTAATGTAGACATTTAAGGTTAATGTTCTAATGGCAAGGGACATCACTTAACTCTGTTTTGTTTTGAAGGCAACAATGCCTCAGGACCTCGTGACCTTCAAAAAGGGGGGATATGTAAGGGCAAGGCTTAATAATAAGGCAGAATTAAGTGTTTCTGAGCTTCCCAAATGAGGCCCCATTTCTCTGTTCATCTCTGTGGTGCAGCCACAGAGAAACTATTCATGCAAGATGTTTTCTTTTGATAAGGACAGCTCCCACAGGGGGATGCACTTAGCTAAGCCTGGCTATCATGATCAATGGTCATCCATTGGCGCCTATCTGTTTGGGGAGTGCCAGTTGGACATCTGGACTGCATTACTAAGTGTCAGGAGTAAGTGACTCATATCTCACCTTGATCAACCAATCAGGGACTGGTAGGGCCGAGTAACCCACGTGGGACTCTGATGCCCATGGAACTTTCAGCCAATCAATGAGCTGAACTTCCTCCAGGTAAAAACAGGCAACACAGAGAGCCTGAGAGTTTCAGATTCAGATTCAGATTCGACAAGAGAGATTGAGATTCAGATTCGAGAGATTCAGATTCAACAAGTTTCAGATTCAGAAGGGATTCTGGAGAGGATTCTGTGGACTGTTCTAAAGGGAATTCAAAGGAGAATTCCAGGGCAGGACGGCCCAGGAGCAGAAGGCTCCCAAGGGCAGGACATCCTCGCAGCGCGCCTCCTGACCATCCTGAGACTCAGCCCGGACAACCACGGAACGGCCAGTGTGTCCGAGTGCCAGAACTTTCCTTTGTTCTAAGAGTCAAGAGTGGAGGTTGCCAGAGAGTAACCAGCAGCAGGCCTTGTGAACAGATCGGAACTGTGGACAGCTGAATTACTATTCAGAACTAGCTCTTCATCAGGAACGAACCGGTCCTCTTCCTGACTTGCTGGGACCCACAGTCATCTTTTCTCCTGTGGACAAACTTTGCTAGATTAAAGCCAACAATGAGCATCAGCAGCGCACCGTCGCAAGCCGCACAGCACAGCCTGGCACGGAGCCAGAGAGCGCGGATTGGACAGCAACAGCCTGCAACTGTTTCTTTGAGTCCGCAGGAGATCTGAATCCCCAGAGATTGGATGAGTATTCAACTTCAATGCATTACAGCTCGAGAATTCAATTGTTATCCCAACCAGTTGATATCAATTTAATTCCTAAGAGTTATGTACTTGTTTGAGTATCTAATGTAGAAGTTGTAACCAAGTTCACTTTACGAAACGGTCTTAATGAATGATATACTGAACGTATGTCCTCTTGATATGTGTAACACTTCTTAACTGACTGAATAGATACCTTTTGTATTATGATAACCCTCTCGATAAGATCTGTTAGGTTTAAGGCATATTCTATGTATTAATAAATGGATCCTCGTGTATTAGTACTTGTGTGTGGGCGTTGTTTGAGTTATGTCGCATGGTTGGATTCTAAAGCCATCAAAAGAATCAACTTTGTGATTTACTGCTACAATTAATAATTGTCTCAGTAAATGCCCAAACCCTACAGAACTGGTGCCTTCAGAGAGCCACTATGATTACATATTTGGCGTCCCTGAACCGGTTTTCCCTACATTATTTGGCGTCCCTGGGCCGGCTTAATCTACATTATTTGGCGTCCCTGGGTCAGTTTAATCTACATATGTTATACTTTCAAAGGGAAAAAAGGAAATATTACAATTGTATACATTTTCACCCACATGTTAATATTTGGTAGAAGCCCTTTTCACAGCAATTTCAGCTGTGAGTCTGTTGGTAATGGGCTCCACCACCTCTGCACCAACAAGATTTGATAATATTTGAGAATTTCAGAAGTCTGTCTGGTTTAGCTGAAGAATCAGCTAAGGTAAGTTTCAGGAAGAGCATCTGATTTCTTTCAATAAAGCAGAACAGAGAAAAAACACACAATACAAAATCATGAGAATTTGTATCCATATGACACTTTGACTCGAATACTTTTATCAGACCTACACAGAGTATATACTGTACACACTTTTTCAGCCCAGGTTTATACATTTGGATCTGCCATTTGTAGGTGTTTTTGTGTCTTAGCTCAACACTGTGAAACCTGTAGTTACAAACATGGAGGATGAAGACATGAAGACATATATTGTACCTCTGACCGGCCTACCTTCCAAGAGGTGAAAGATGAAACTTTTCCTTTATCGTCAACTCAGTGAATGTCTTTAAACTTTCGAAAACTGTAACAAAGAATAAGTTAAAAAACTTATTTTCATTGGACCCACAGAAAAGTCAAAGTTGTCCATAGAAATGCCCGTCTAAATCAGAAATCTACAGCACAAAGGCAGTGGCCTTTCGGGACTTAAAAATGAAATCAGACTTTACTCAGACGAATTGCCCTTGGTCACGGACATCTTGCTATCAGTCACTACAAAGATGTTTTCTCTCGTGCCATGGCTTGCCTGACTTGCTTCTTCTGCTGGATGGCTTCTGGTCGCTGGTCAGGATCGACAGCCAGCATGTCCTGGAGCAGTGTCCTTAGCTCAGTGCTTATGGCTCTATTTACTTTCAGGGGGATGTGGAACTGCAGCCAGGGGTTCTCATCCAGGGCCTCTCCAACAGGCCCTGACAGACATATGCTCCTGTATCGGAAACACACTTTAGTTCAATTCTAAAATATTTCTCATAGGACTGAAGGAACCTTTGCCTGTTAAGAGTTAACAATTAGGTCCTCAAGAACTGTTTTACGGTTTTCTACACTCCTGGCTGGCCAAGGTCTCTTTAAGGTCTCTTAAGTGGAGGTGTAACTCATGTATCCTACATGTGATTTAGCAACATGAAAGGGAATAGCTTCTTATCGGATTATGGTCTTGGTTAACTGCCTAAGGCTGACCTAAGTGCCTAACTTTCTGACTTTCTTTATACCTTATATGTTAAGAAGCTTCTTGTGACCAATCAGAAATGTATGCTTTATGTATGAACATTTTGCTCATCAAAGTGAGTGAGAGACAAGGTTAACAGAAATTAGCCACGGCAGTAAATGACAGCATATTTTTGGGTTCTTAAATGGTCTCTACCTGGCACACCTGCAGTGCAAACTGACACACACTGTTTAGAGAAACAGCTACTCTATTACTAATATTAATGAAACATTTCTTATTCTATGGAACAAAAACAAACAGTAAAACTAAAACACAGATCTCTTAGCTTCCTATTTCATGAACCAGATGACTGAATGACCAAGCCTAACTAGTAGCCAGAACCCCAGTTAACCCTCTGTAACACAAACTTTAACCACACGACAGGAACTCTTTCAAACTGAGTGAAAATCATAAATGGATCCATAACTTTACACCAATTTACTATGTTGTGCCAATACCTGCATTTACATTTAGAACGAATGATGTCATAGAACCAGCATCACACCAGTTCCAGGTGTCTCCAAGGAGACAACAGAACTTCAGTTGTGTTTGCTAAAATACACACTTTGAAACATACTGTAACACTTAGTTAACATGTCTGGTTTAGTTGAAGAATCGGCTAAGGTAAGTTTCAGGGTTTAATGGTGGGATGGCACCTGTGCTTTTTTCCCCCAACCACTAGAATATGATTCGCACCAAACCCAAAAGAAATACTGCACAGTTCAGGAACTTCATCAACCTAGCAACTGTAAAATAAGCTTACAAACAACTGAATTGAAATGCCAAAACGTTCAGAGAAAGGCACAAACTATGTTTACTTGGGGTTTACAAAATTAAAGCTAACTAAAACTGTAATGATAAACAATCATGCTGCCAATGGACAGAGAAATATCATGTTTTTTGAATAATGTATTATTTGTTACATAGGAACCCAGTATAAGGGAATCCCTTGCGATCCTGTCTGCAGAGATAAAGGTAAGTATTGTTTTCTCTTTAGCTCTGTCACTCCAAGAAATATAATGAACATAAATATATTTGCCAATCTTTTCATAGTAATCCAAACAACTCTGCGTGTATCGGACATTTGTAATATTTATCTACCGCAGTATAACTCTTCTGGCAAGGCGATTGGTATTGTACCTTGAAAGAAAACTGATTGGAAATGTCATGTACTCTATGGTTTCTATTGATGTCAAGTGGCAAATGTTGACTGGTGATGTTATGTGAATCTTAGGAAATGGTCATTTTTCAATCGAGTCTATGTTTCTCAGAATTTTAGACAGAGAGGTCAATCTCTGCAATCCGAGCTGAGGGCATTTCTTGGAATGGAAAGGTAAGAGCAACGTGTTCTTTGTTATTCTCTTAAGACTCTTCGCCAGATTTAACGATGAAAAATGTAAATAATAATAACAAACATTATTTTATATAGTGCCTTGAAAGGTGGCTTCTTTACAGAATGACAAAACCAACTACAATAAATAATACACAAGATATGCATGATGACAATACACAGTTAGAGGAGACAGTAGATGGTCATTGTCAGTGTATTCTGAAGGTAGTTTTCCAATTTTTTGGAACGGGGTAAAAGAGGCCACCTCTACTAGAATCTTTGTCCTAACCAAAAATGTAACAAAGTATAATAATAATATTAAAAATAATAATAATAAACTTTATCTATAGAGCACCTTTCATACAAATAGTGCTTTGGTGCTTTAAAAACCAAGCGTAAAAATAAAATATTAAAATTGAGAGATATACTCTCAGTTGTAAAGGAAAATACAGCAATACAGTAAAGCAACATACATGTCAATTAAATAAATAAAAATTAGGAAAGTCGTAATAAAATAAGAACAATTAAAGAGAACTAAAAAAAGAAACAGAAATAGAAAGAACAAAGAACCACTTTAACTAAAAGCAACATTTTCAAATGTTTTTTAAAACAATGTACCGAGCTTGACTGCCTAATAAAAAGTGGAAGTGAGTTTCATAATTTGAAAGCATAAAAACAAAAAGCAGCCTCTCCACTCTTTCTGCATTTCACATGTGGTATTTGCAGTAGGCCAGTATGTGCAGATCTCAGGTCACGTATAGGAACATATGAAGACAGACATTCAGTAAGGTACAGACGTGCTAGGTCGCTTAAAGCTTTAAAAACAAGTAAAAGAACTTTCAAATTTATCCTCGATAATACAGGTGACCAGTGAAGTTTTTTCAAAACAGGAATGATATTCTCTTTCTTGTATTTGTTAGGATCTGTGCTACTGCATTTCGAACAAGTAGTAAGGGATTTATTGTTTTCTTGGGAAGCCCACAAAACAGAGCATTATAATCATATCCACATCAATGTGGGCAATGGAGAAGTCAAATTAACGTGTCTAAATATCATCTAGTTCTATCCCAGGGAAGAGGGCTGTTGCCTACACAGACGACAAGACACAAAACGCTCAACTGTGCAAAACACGCATAAGGACATCAGTCAGGAGGAACAAGGTAAAGTGTTTTTTCTTCTTCACCATGGTCATGTAGTTTCACTCCAAGCACTGTCATATGAAATAACTGTGGAAACGACCTCCCCAACATTTTGGGTTGTTGCATTTTGCTTCAATGAATTTTAACCTTTTCTTTTAGACATTAAGAGGAAGGACACATTCACCCTTGGTAGAGATTCAGTTGTTCTATGAGATGTCAAGGTGAGAATTAACCACTTCAGGGATAAGTCAATCCACATAACTGAAAAAGGGGCAATGAACAGGATATGGGGATTTTGCTAGTTATAAAGTACAATAATCATCATTACATGATCTAAGACTACTGAAGTATAAGCTGTGTCCCTGACTGATTAATTAGCAAATTCATCTTTGTAGAGTGCAGCTACTATCTATTCAGTGGCATTTCCTTAAAACAATTGTATTCCCACATTCTGAATATGGAGTGAGATCATGTAGAGAATGTTGGACTTGTAATAACTAATTGAAGGATAATAATAATCAACGAAAGTGCTTAAAAGTATCAACAAATGCCTTCAAAGTACTTGACACGTACTTTGCTTTCAAAAGTGAAACATAATTAATGCTTACGTAAGATTTCTCTTGACTTCTCAGGAGTATACTAACTCCAAGGACAAGTAACATCACAAACCATTATTTAAGTGCTGATGTTGGAGCTGCAATACTACTACCAAGACAAAAAATGATACAGGTAACACTGCTTTCAGATTTCTAAGAATTGCTAAAATAGTATGTTTACAGAGCATTCAGAGTTGAGAATATGACAAGTTCCTACCATCTCAAACACTGCCAATCTAGAACAAAAAGAAAGTACTTGAACGCCTGCAGTAATTGAACACAAACCAGAACATATCAGTGCATGACAAGGAAATGTAGTCACAAAATGATTCTACCCTTTCAAGTCCCAAAAAGGACCGAGGAACTTACCGGAGGCGATACCTGGATTTCAAACAGAGTACAATGTAGCCACTGTAGGGGAGAAGATCACAGAGAGCTCTTCTCAGATTGCTCAGAGTCAGCCCCAGCACCCTGTCCTGACTGAAGCAGACAAAGTGGTCAGACAGGTAGGTAGAAATGAGTAAGGAACAGAGAGTATGGTTATTCTTGCATTGTTTTGTTCGTCTGTCAAAGAAAAGAGTGCTTCTGACTTTTGTCAATGTTCATCTTTATTTTAGGAGAAGAACAAACGGTGGTATCACACTTTGCTCAAGTGTATGATACCATGTGTGTACAGCAGACATCACCAAAGGAACAGGAGACACCTGAGTAGAGAACAAGAATATGAAAAGACTGATGAAAAAAAGCACCAGGAGAAATCCATTGAATATGCACAATCTCGTCCAGTATTTCAATTAAAAGTTTCAGTGTTGTTTTTAGTGTCGTCGTATTGCATACATTTAAAACAATGTGTCTTGTTTAATGAACAATTTCATTTACTTTAGTAAAAAGTGTTGTTTACTGTAGTCCTAGCATGGATGCAATTGTTAGAAAAAACGTGAATGAAAAACTGAATGTTTCATACAATATGGGTTTGTGTTAACCCACACACCTAAGTGAAATGTTTGATTACGTTTACAAGACATAACACATAGTTCAGTTGAGTGTGAAAGGGAACAACAGAGAAAGTCACAAACAAAACATTTGTGAAGGACTTGATGAATGTTTTTTCTTTAGAAATGACAAAAAATAAAGAATTTTTCAACAAGATGTCTTTCTATAGCGAGTTTCATTTGAGATAGTCTTTTCTTAGAAGTGCAAGAGTGGTATTCCCAACAACTTATTCCCCAATTTGATCATTCTCAGAAATTAGGAGACGGAAACCACACCTACTGTAATATTAGACCTTGTAACAAGGCAACTAGGTTTCAATGGCTTAAAAGGTGCAGAAAGAGGCTCATGTATAATGACCTCCAGTGTCCCACAGGTTTCCCAAATCATTTCTTAGAGTATGGAAAAAGAGGAAATAAAGTGTCTACAGAAAGCGTATACCCCCTTGAACTTTGTTCAGTTTGTTGCGCCAGTGCCAGAGTTTCATGCAATTAAATGAGGACCTCTATCTCACACCACATATGTTATACTTTCAATGGGAAAAAAGGAAATATTACAATTGTTTACATTTTCACCCACATGTTAATATTTGGAATAATTTCAGCTGTGAGTCTGTTGGTAATGGGCTCCACCACCTCTGCACCAACAAGATTTGATAATATTTGAGAATTTCAGAAGTCTGTCTGGTTTAGCTGAAGAATCAGCTAAGGTAAGTTTCAGGAAGAGCATCTGATTTCTTTCAATAAAGCAGAACAGAGAAAAAACACACAATACAAAATCATGAGACTTTGTATCCATATGACACTTTGACTCGAATACTTTTATCAGACCTACACAGAGTATATACTGTACACACTTTTTCAGCCCAGGTTTATACATTTGGAACTGCCATTTGTAGGTGTTTTTGTGTCTTAGCTCAACACTGTGAAACCTGTAGTTACAAACATGGAGGATGAAGACATGAAGACATATATTGTACCTCTGACCGGCCTACCTTCCAAGAGGTGAAAGATGAAACTTTTCCTTTATCGTCAACTCAGTGAATGTCTTTAAACTTTCGAAAACTGTAACAAAGAATAAGTTAAAAAACTTATTTTCATTGGACCCACAGAAAAGTCAAAGTTGTCCATAGAAATGCCCGTCTAAATCAGAAATCTACAGCACAAAGGCAGTAGCCTTTCGGGACATAAAAATGAAATCACACTTTACTCAGACGAATTGCCCTTGGTCACGGACATCTTGCTATCATCTTACATCAGTCACTACAAAGATGTTTTCTGTCGTGCCATGGCTTGCCTGACTTGCTTCTTCTGCTGGATGGCTTCTGGTCGCTGGTCAGGATCGACAGCCAGCATGTCCTGGAGCAGTGTCCTTAGCTCCGTGCTTATGGCTCTATTTACTTTCAGGGGGATGTGGAACTGCAGCCAGGGGTTCTCATCCAGGGCCTCTCCAACAGGCCCTGACAGACATATGCTCCTGTATCGGAAACACACTTTAGTTCAATTCTAAAATATTTCTCATAGGACTGAAGGAACCTTTGCCTGTTAAGAGTTAACAATTAGGTCCTCAAGAACTGTTTTACGGTTTTCTACACTCCTGGCTGGCCAAGGTCTCTTTAAGGTCTCTTAAGTGGAGGTGTAACTCATGTATCCTACATGTGATTTAGCAACATGAAAGGGAATAGCTTCTTATCGGATTATGGTCTTGGTTAACTGCCTAAGGCTGACCTAAGTGCCTAACTTTCTGACTTTCTTTATACCTTATATGTTAAGAAGCTTCTTCTGACCAATCAGAAATGTATGCTTTATGTATGAACATTTTGCTCATCAAAGTGAGTGAGAGACAAGGTTAACAGAAATTAGCCACGGCAGTAAATGACAGCATATTTTTGGGTTCTTAAATGGTCTCTACCTGGCACACCTGCAGTGCAAACTGACACACACTGTTTAGAGAAACAGCTACTCTACTACTAATATTAATGAAACATTTCTTATTCTATGGAACAAAAACAAACAGTAAAACTAAAACACAGATCTCTTAGCTTCCTATTTCATGAACCAGATGACTGAATGACCAAGCCTAACTAGTAGCCAGAACCCCAGCTAACCCTCCGTAACACAAAGTTTAACCACACGACAGGAACTCTTTCAAACTGAGTGAAAATCATAAATGGATCCATAACTTTACATCAATTTACTATGTTGTGCCAATACCTGCATTTACATTTAGAACGAATGATGTCATAGAACCAGCATCACACCAGTTCCAGGTGTCTCCAAGGAGACAACAGAACTTCAGTTGTGTTTGCTAAAATAAACACTTTGAAACATACTGTAACACTTAGTTAACATGTCTGGTTTAGTTGAAGAATCGGCTAAGGTAAGTTTCAGGGTTTAATGGTGGGATGGCACCTGTGCTTTTTTCCCCCAACCGCTAGAATATGATTCGCACCAAACCCAAAAGAAATACTGCACAGTTCAGGAACTTCATCAACCTAGCAACTGTAAAATAAGCTTACAAACAACTGAACTGAAATGCCAAAAAGTTCAGAGAAAGGCACAAACTATGTTTACTTGGGGTTTACAAAATTAAAGCTAACTAAAACTGTAATGATAAACAATCATGCTGCCAATGGACAGAGAAATATCATGTTTTTTGAATAATGTATTATTTGTTACATAGGAACCCAGTATAAGGGAATCCCTTGCGATCCTGTCTGCAGAGATAAAGGTAAGTATTGTTTTCTCTTTAGCTCTGTCACTCCAAGAAATATAATGAACATAAATATATTTGCCAATCTTTTCATAGTAATCCAAACAACTCTGCGTGTATCTGACATTTGTAATATTTATCTACCGCAGTATAACTCTTCTGACAAGGCGATTGGTATTGAACCTTGAAAGAAAACTGATTGGAAATGTCATGTACTCTATGGTTTCTATTGATGTCAAGTGGCAAATGTTGACTGGTGATGTTATGTGAATCTTAGGAAATGGTCATTTTTCAATCGAGTCTATGTTTCTCAGAATTTGAGACAGAGAGGTCAATCTCTGCAATCCGAGCTGAGGGTATTTCTTGGAATGGAAAGGTAAGAGCAACGTGTTCTTTGATATTCTCTTAGGACTCCTCGCCAGATTTTACGACGAAAAATGTAAATAATAATAACAAACATTATTTTATATAGTGCCTTGAAAGGTGGCTTCTTTACAGAATGACAAAACCAACTACAATAAATAATACACAAGATATGCATGATGACAATACACAGTTAGAGGAGACAGTAGATGGTCATTGTCAGTGTATCCTGAAGGTAGTTTTCCAATTTTTTGGAACGGGGTAAAAGAGGCCACCTCTACTAGAATCTTTGTCCTAACCAAAAATGTAACAAAGTATAATAATAATATTAAAAATAATAATGATAAACTTTATCTATAGAGCACCTTTCATACAAATAGTGCTTTGGTGCTTTAAAAACCAAGCGTAAAAATAAAATATTAAAATTGAGAGATATACTTTCAGTTGTAAAGGAAAATACAGCAATACAGTAAAGCAACATACATGTCAATTAAATAAATAAAAATAAATAAAAAAAAGAACAAAGAACCACTTTAACTAAAAGCAACATTTTCAAATGTTTTTTAAAACAATGTACCGAGCTTGACTGCCTAATAAAAAGTGGAAGTGAGTTTCATAATTTGGAAGCATAAAAACAAAAAGCAGCCTCTCCACTCTTTCTGCATTTCACATGTGGTATTTGCAGTAGGCCAGTATGTGCAGATCTCAGGTCACGTATAGGAACATATGAAGACAGACATTCAGTAAGGTACAGACGTGCTAGGTCGCTTAAAGCTTTAAAAACAAGTAAAAGAACTTTCAAATTTATCCTCGATAATACAGGTGACCAGTGAAGTTTTTTCAAAACAGGAATGATATTCTCTTTCTTGTATTTGTTAGGATCTGTGCTACTGCATTTCGAACAAGTAGTAAGGGATTTATTGTTTTCTTGGGAAGCCCACAAAACAGAGCATTATAATCATATCCACATCAATGTGAGCAATGGAGAAGTCAAATTAACGTGTCTAAATATCATCTAGTTCTATCCCAGGGAAGAGGGCTGTTGCCTACACAGACGACAAGACACAAAACGCTCAACTGTGCAAAACACGCATAAGGACATCAGTCAGGAGGAACAAGGTAAAGTGTTTTTACTTCTTCACCATGGTCATGTAGTTTCACTCCAAGCACTGTCATATGAAATAACTGTGGAAACGACCTCCCCAACATTTTGGGTTGTTGCATTTTGCTTCAATGAATTTTAACCTTTTCTTTTAGACATTAAGAGGAAGGACACATTCACCCTTGGTAGAGATTCAGTTGTTCTATGAGATGTCAAGGTGAGAATTAACCACTTCAGGGATAAGTCAATCCACATAACTGAAAAAGGGGCAATGAACAGGATATGGGGATTTTGCTAGTTATAAAGTACAATAATCATCATTACATGATCTAAGACTACTGAAGTATAAGCTGTGTCCCTGACTGATTAATTAGCAAATTCATCTTTGTAGAGTGCAGCTACTATCTATTCAGTGGCATTTCCTTAAAACAATTGTATTCCCACATTCTGAATATGGAGTGAGATCATGTAGAGAATGTTGGACTTGTAATAACTAATTGAAGGATAATAATAATCAACGAAAGTGCTTAAAAGTATCAACAAATGCCTTCAAAGTACTTGACACGTACTTTGCTTTCAAAAGTGAAACATAATTAATGCTTACGTAAGATTTCTCTTGACTTCTCAGGAGTATACTAACTCCAAGGACAAGTAACATCACAAACCATTATTTAAGTGCTGATGTTGGAGCTGCAATACTACTACCAAGACAAAAAATGATACAGGTAACACTGCTTTCAGATTTCTAAGAATTGCTAAAATAGTATGTTTACAGAGCATTCAGAGTTGAGAATATGACAAGTTCCTACCATCTCAAACACTGCCAATCTAGAACAAAAAGAAAGTACTTGAACGCCTGCAGTAATCGAACACAAACCAGAACATATCAGTGCATGACAAGGAAATGTAGTCACAAAATGATTCTACCCTTTCAAGTCCCAAAAAGGACCGAGGAACTTACCGGAGGCGATACCTGGATTTCAAACAGAGTACAATGTAGCCACTGTAGGGGAGAAGATCACAGAGAGCTCTTCTCAGATTGCTCAGAGTCAGCCCCAGCACCCTGTCCTGACTGAAGCAGACAAAGTGGTCAGACAGGTAGGTAGAAATGAGTAAGGAACAGAGAGTATGGTTATTCTTGCATTGTTTTGTTCGTCTGTCAAAGAAAAGAGTGCTTCTGACTTTTGTCAATGTTCATCTTTATTTTAGGAGAAGAACAAACGGTGGTATCACACTTTGCTCAAGTGTATGATACCATGTGTGTACAGCAGACATCACCAAAGGAACAGGAGACACCTGAGTAGAGAACAAGAATATGAAAAGACTGATGAAAAAAAGCACCAGGAGAAATCCATTGAATATGCATAATCTCGTCCAGTATTTCAATTAAAAGTTTCAGTGTTGTTTTTAGTGTCGTCGTATTGCATACATTTAAAACAATGTGTCTTGTTTAATGAACAATTTCATTTACTTTAGTAAAAAGTGTTGTTTACTGTAGTCCTAGCATGGATGCAATTGTTAGAAAAAACGTGAATGAAAAACTGAATGTTTCATACAATATGGGTTTGTGTTAACCCACACACCTAAGTGAAATGTTTGATTACGTTTACAAGACATAACACATAGTTCAGTTGAGTGTGAAAGGGAACAACAGAGAAAGTCACAAACAAAACATTTGTGAAGGACTTGATGAATGTTTTTTCTTTAGAAATGACAAAAAATAAAGAATTTTTCAACAAGATGTCTTTCTATAGCGAGTTTCATTTGAGATAGTCTTTTCTTAGAAGTGCAAGAGTGGTATTCCCAACAACTTATTCCCCAATTTGATCATTCTCAGAAATTAGGAGACGGAAACCACACCTACTGTAATATTAGACCTTGTAACAAGGCAACTAGGTTTCAATGGCTTAAAAGGTGCAGAAAGAGGCTCATGTATAATGACCTCCAGTGTCCCACAGGTTTCCCAAATCATTTCTTAGAGTATGGAAAAAGAGGAAATAAAGTGTCTACAGAAAGCGTATACCCCCTTGAACTTTGTTCAGTTTGTTGCGCCAGTGCCAGAGTTTCATGCAATTAAATGAGGACCTCTATCTCACACCACATATGTTATACTTTCAATGGGAAAAAAGGAAATATTACAATTGTTTACATTTTCACCCACATGTTAATATTTGGAATAATTTCAGCTGTGAGTCTGTTGGTAATGGGCTCCACCACCTCTGCACCAACAAGATTTGATAATATTTGAGAATTTCAGAAGTCTGTCTGGTTTAGCTGAAGAATCAGCTAAGGTAAGTTTCAGGAAGAGCATCTGATTTCTTTCAATAAAGCAGAACAGAGAAAAAACACACAATACAAAATCATGAGACTTTGTATCCATATGACACTTTGACTCGAATACTTTTATCAGACCTACACAGAGTATATACTGTACACACTTTTTCAGCCCAGGTTTATACATTTGGAACTGCCATTTGTAGGTGTTTTTGTGTCTTAGCTCAACACTGTGAAACCTGTAGTTACAAACATGGAGGATGAAGACATGAAGACATATATTGTACCTCTGACCGGCCTACCTTCCAAGAGGTGAAAGATGAAACTTTTCCTTTATCGTCAACTCAGTGAATGTCTTTAAACTTTCGAAAACTGTAACAAAGAATAAGTTAAAAAACTTATTTTCATTGGACCCACAGAAAAGTCAAAGTTGTCCATAGAAATGCCCGTCTAAATCAGAAATCTACAGCACAAAGGCAGTAGCCTTTCGGGACATAAAAATGAAATCACACTTTACTCAGACGAATTGCCCTTGGTCACGGACATCTTGCTATCATCTTACATCAGTCACTACAAAGATGTTTTCTGTCGTGCCATGGCTTGCCTGACTTGCTTCTTCTGCTGGATGGCTTCTGGTCGCTGGTCAGGATCGACAGCCAGCATGTCCTGGAGCAGTGTCCTTAGCTCCGTGCTTATGGCTCTATTTACTTTCAGGGGGATGTGGAACTGCAGCCAGGGGTTCTCATCCAGGGCCTCTCCAACAGGCCCTGACAGACATATGCTCCTGTATCGGAAACACACTTTAGTTCAATTCTAAAATATTTCTCATAGGACTGAAGGAACCTTTGCCTGTTAAGAGTTAACAATTAGGTCCTCAAGAACTGTTTTACGGTTTTCTACACTCCTGGCTGGCCAAGGTCTCTTTAAGGTCTCTTAAGTGGAGGTGTAACTCATGTATCCTACATGTGATTTAGCAACATGAAAGGGAATAGCTTCTTATCGGATTATGGTCTTGGTTAACTGCCTAAGGCTGACCTAAGTGCCTAACTTTCTGACTTTCTTTATACCTTATATGTTAAGAAGCTTCTTCTGACCAATCAGAAATGTATGCTTTATGTATGAACATTTTGCTCATCAAAGTGAGTGAGAGACAAGGTTAACAGAAATTAGCCACGGCAGTAAATGACAGCATATTTTTGGGTTCTTAAATGGTCTCTACCTGGCACACCTGCAGTGCAAACTGACACACACTGTTTAGAGAAACAGCTACTCTACTACTAATATTAATGAAACATTTCTTATTCTATGGAACAAAAACAAACAGTAAAACTAAAACACAGATCTCTTAGCTTCCTATTTCATGAACCAGATGACTGAATGACCAAGCCTAACTAGTAGCCAGAACCCCAGCTAACCCTCCGTAACACAAAGTTTAACCACACGACAGGAACTCTTTCAAACTGAGTGAAAATCATAAATGGATCCATAACTTTACATCAATTTACTATGTTGTGCCAATACCTGCATTTACATTTAGAACGAATGATGTCATAGAACCAGCATCACACCAGTTCCAGGTGTCTCCAAGGAGACAACAGAACTTCAGTTGTGTTTGCTAAAATACACACTTTGAAACATACTGTAACACTTAGTTAACATGTCTGGTTTAGTTGAAGAATCGGCTAAGGTAAGTTTCAGGGTTTAATGGTGGGATGGCACCTGTGCTTTTTTCCCCCAACCGCTAGAATATGATTCGCACCAAACCCAAAAGAAATACTGCACAGTTCAGGAACTTCATCAACCTAGCAACTGTAAAATAAGCTTACAAACAACTGAACTGAAATGCCAAAAAGTTCAGAGAAAGGCACAAACTATGTTTACTTGGGGTTTACAAAATTAAAGCTAACTAAAACTGTAATGATAAACAATCATGCTGCCAATGGACAGAGAAATATCATGTTTTTTGAATAATGTATTATTTGTTACATAGGAACCCAGTATAAGGGAATCCCTTGCGATCCTGTCTGCAGAGATAAAGGTAAGTATTGTTTTCTCTTTAGCTCTGTCACTCCAAGAAATATAATGAACATAAATATATTTGCCAATCTTTTCATAGTAATCCAAACAACTCTGCGTGTATCTGACATTTGTAATATTTATCTACCGCAGTATAACTCTTCTGACAAGGCGATTGGTATTGAACCTTGAAAGAAAACTGATTGGAAATGTCATGTACTCTATGGTTTCTATTGATGTCAAGTGGCAAATGTTGACTGGTGATGTTATGTGAATCTTAGGAAATGGTCATTTTTCAATCGAGTCTATGTTTCTCAGAATTTGAGACAGAGAGGTCAATCTCTGCAATCCGAGCTGAGGGTATTTCTTGGAATGGAAAGGTAAGAGCAACGTGTTCTTTGATATTCTCTTAGGACTCCTCGCCAGATTTTACGACGAAAAATGTAAATAATAATAACAAACATTATTTTATATAGTGCCTTGAAAGGTGGCTTCTTTACAGAATGACAAAACCAACTACAATAAATAATACACAAGATATGCATGATGACAATACACAGTTAGAGGAGACAGTAGATGGTCATTGTCAGTGTATCCTGAAGGTAGTTTTCCAATTTTTTGGAACGGGGTAAAAGAGGCCACCTCTACTAGAATCTTTGTCCTAACCAAAAATGTAACAAAGTATAATAATAATATTAAAAATAATAATGATAAACTTTATCTATAGAGCACCTTTCATACAAATAGTGCTTTGGTGCTTTAAAAACCAAGCGTAAAAATAAAATATTAAAATTGAGAGATATACTTTCAGTTGTAAAGGAAAATACAGCAATACAGTAAAGCAACATACATGTCAATTAAATAAATAAAAATAAATAAAAAAAAGAACAAAGAACCACTTTAACTAAAAGCAACATTTTCAAATGTTTTTTAAAACAATGTACCGAGCTTGACTGCCTAATAAAAAGTGGAAGTGAGTTTCATAATTTGGAAGCATAAAAACAAAAAGCAGCCTCTCCACTCTTTCTGCATTTCACATGTGGTATTTGCAGTAGGCCAGTATGTGCAGATCTCAGGTCACGTATAGGAACATATGAAGACAGACATTCAGTAAGGTACAGACGTGCTAGGTCGCTTAAAGCTTTAAAAACAAGTAAAAGAACTTTCAAATTTATCCTCGATAATACAGGTGACCAGTGAAGTTTTTTCAAAACAGGAATGATATTCTCTTTCTTGTATTTGTTAGGATCTGTGCTACTGCATTTCGAACAAGTAGTAAGGGATTTATTGTTTTCTTGGGAAGCCCACAAAACAGAGCATTATAATCATATCCACATCAATGTGAGCAATGGAGAAGTCAAATTAACGTGTCTAAATATCATCTAGTTCTATCCCAGGGAAGAGGGCTGTTGCCTACACAGACGACAAGACACAAAACGCTCAACTGTGCAAAACACGCATAAGGACATCAGTCAGGAGGAACAAGGTAAAGTGTTTTTACTTCTTCACCATGGTCATGTAGTTTCACTCCAAGCACTGTCATATGAAATAACTGTGGAAACGACCTCCCCAACATTTTGGGTTGTTGCATTTTGCTTCAATGAATTTTAACCTTTTCTTTTAGACATTAAGAGGAAGGACACATTCACCCTTGGTAGAGATTCAGTTGTTCTATGAGATGTCAAGGTGAGAATTAACCACTTCAGGGATAAGTCAATCCACATAACTGAAAAAGGGGCAATGAACAGGATATGGGGATTTTGCTAGTTATAAAGTACAATAATCATCATTACATGATCTAAGACTACTGAAGTATAAGCTGTGTCCCTGACTGATTAATGAGCAAATTCATCTTTGTAGAGTGCAGCTACTATCTATTCAGTGGCATTTCCTTAAAACAATTGTATTCCCACATTCTGAATATGGAGTGAGATCATGTAGAGAATGTTGGACTTGTAATAACTAATTGAAGGATAATAATAATCAACGAAAGTGCTTAAAAGTATCAACAAATGCCTTCAAAGTACTTGACACGTACTTTGCTTTCAAAAGTGAAACATAATTAATGCTTACGTAAGATTTCTCTTGACTTCTCAGGAGTATACTAACTCCAAGGACAAGTAACATCACAAACCATTATTTAAGTGCTGATGTTGGAGCTGCAATACTACTACCAAGACAAAAAATGATACAGGTAACACTGCTTTCAGATTTCTAAGAATTGCTAAAATAGTATGTTTACAGAGCATTCAGAGTTGAGAATATGACAAGTTCCTACCATCTCAAACACTGCCAATCTAGAACAAAAAGAAAGTACTTGAACGCCTGCAGTAATCGAACACAAACCAGAACATATCAGTGCATGACAAGGAAATGTAGTCACAAAATGATTCTACCCTTTCAAGTCCCAAAAAGGACCGAGGAACTTACCGGAGGCGATACCTGGATTTCAAACAGAGTACAATGTAGCCACTGTAGGGGAGAAGATCACAGAGAGCTCCTCTCAGATTGCTCAGAGTCAGCCCCAGCACCCTGTCCTGACTGAAGCAGACAAAGTGGTCAGACAGGTAGGTAGAAATGAGTAAGGAACAGAGAGTATGGTTATTCTTGCATTGTTTTGTTCGTCTGTCAAAGAAAAGGGTGCTTCTGACTTTTGTCAATGTTCATCTTTATTTTAGGAGAAGAACAAACGGTGGTATCACACTTTGCTCAAGTGTATGATACCATGTGTGTACAGCAGACATCACCAAAGGAACAGGAGACACCTGAGTAGAGAACAAGAATATGAAAAGACTGATGAAAAAAAGCACCAGGAGAAATCCATTGAATATGCACAATCTCGTCCAGTATTTCAATGAAAAGTTTCAGTGTTGTTTTTAGTGTCGTCGTATTGCATACATTTAAAACAATGTGTCTTGTTTAATGAACAATTTGATTTACTTTAGTAAAAAGTGTTGTTTACTGTAGTCCTAGCATGGATGCAATTGTTAGAAAAAACGTGAATGAAAAACTGAATGTTTCATACAATATGGGTTTGTGTTAACCCACACACCTAAGTGAAATGTTTGATTACGTTTACAAGACATAACACATAGTTCAGTTGAGTGTGAAAGGGAACAACAGAGAAAGTCACAAACAAAACATTTGTGAAGGACTTGATGAATGTTTTTTCTTTAGAAATGACAAAAAATAAAGAATTTTTCAACAAGATGTCTTTCTATAGCGAATTTCATTTGAGATAGTCTTTTCTTAGAAGTGCAAGAGTGGTATTCCCTACAACTTATTCCCCAATTTGATCATTCTCAGAAATTAGGAGACGGAAACCACACCTACTGTAATATTAGACCTTGTAACAAGGCAACTAGGTTTCAATGGCTTAAAAGGTGCAGAAAGAGGCTCATGTATAATGACCTCCAGTGTCCCACAGGTTTCCCAAATCATTTCTTAGAGTATGGAAAAAGAGGAAATAAAGTGTCTACAGAAAGCGTATACCCCCTTGAACTTTGTTCAGTTTGTTGCGCCAGTGCCAGAGTTTCATGCAATTAAATGAGGACCTCTATCTCACACCACATATGTTATACTTTCAATGGGAAAAAAGGAAATATTACAATTGTTTACATTTTCACCCACATGTTAATATTTGGAATAATTTCAGCTGTGAGTCTGTTGGTAATGGGCTCCACCACCTCTGCACCAACAAGATTTGATAATATTTGAGAATTTCAGAAGTCTGTCTGGTTTAGCTGAAGAATCAGCTAAGGTAAGTTTCAGGAAGAGCATCTGATTTCTTTCAATAAAGCAGAACAGAGAAAAAACACACAATACAAAATCATGAGAATTTGTATCCATATGACACTTTGACTCGAATACTTTTATCAGACCTACACAGAGTATATACTGTACACACTTTTTCAGCCCAGGTTTATACATTTGGAACTGCCATTTGTAGGTGTTTTTGTGTCTTAGCTCAACACTGTGAAACCTGTAGTTACAAACATGGAGGATGAAGACATGAAGACATATATTGTACCTCTGACCGGCCTACCTTCCAAGAGGTGAAAGATGAAACTTTTCCTTTATCGTCAACTCAGTGAATGTCTTTAAACTTTCGAAAACTGTAACAAAGAATAAGTTAAAAAACTTATTTTCATTGGACCCACAGAAAAGTCAAAGTTGTCCATAGAAATGCCCGTCTAAATCAGAAATCTACAGCACAAAGGCAGTGGCCTTTCGGGACATAAAAATGAAATCACACTTTACTCAGACGAATTGCCCTTGGTCACTGACATCTTGCTATCAGTCACTACAAAGATGTTTTCTCTCGTGCCATGGCTTGCCTGACTTGCTTCTTCAGCTGGATGGCGTCTGGTCGCTGGTCAGGATCGACAGCCAGCATATCCTGGAGCAGTGTCCTTAGCTCCATGCTTATGGCTCTATTTACTTTCAGGGGGATGTGGAACTGCAGCCAGGGGTTCTCATCCAGGGCCTCTCCAACAGGCCCTGACAGACATATGCTCCTGTATCGGAAACACACTTTAGTTCAATTCTAAAATATTTCTCATAGGACTGAAGGAACCTTTGCCTGTTAAGAGTTAACAATTAGGTCCTCAAGAACTGTTTTACGGTTTTCTACACTCCTGGCTGGCCAAGGTCTCTTTAAGGTCTCTTAAGTGGAGGTGTAACTCATGTATCCTACATGTGATTTAGCAACATGAAAGGGAATAGCTTCTTATCGGATTATGGTCTTGGTTAACTGCCTAAGGCTGACCTAAGTGCCTAACTTTCTGACTTTCTTTATACCTTATATGTTAAGAAGCTTCTTCTGACCAATCAGAAATGTATGCTTTATGTATGAACATTTTGCTCATCAAAGTGAGTGAGAGACAAGGTTAACAGAAATTAGCCACGGCAGTAAATGACAGCATATTTTTGGGTTCTTAAATGGTCTCTACCTGGCACACCTGCAGTGCAAACTGACACACACTGTTTAGAGAAACAGCTACTCTATTACTAATATTAATGAAACATTTCTTATTCTATGGAACAAAAACAAACAGTAAAACTAAAACACAGATCTCTTACCTTCCTATTTCATGAACCAGATGACTGAATGACCAAGCTTAACTAGTAGCCAGAACCCCAGTTAACCCTCCGTAACACAACGTTTAACCACACGACAGGAACTCTTTCAAACTGAGTGAAAATCATAAATGGATCCATAACTTTACACCAATTTACTATGTTGTGCCAATACCTGCATTTACATTTAGAACGAATGATGTCATAGAACCAGCATCACACCAGTTCCAGGTGTCTCCAAGGAGACAACAGAACTTCAGTTGTGTTTGCTAAAATACACACTTTGAAACATACTGTAACACTTAGTTAACATGTCTGGTTTAGTTGAAGAATCGGCTAAGGTAAGTTTCAGGGTTTAATGGTGGGATGGCACCTGTGCTTTTTTCCCCCAACCGCTAGAATATGATTCGCACCAAACCCAAAAGAAATACTGCACAGTTCAGGAACTTCATCAACCTAGCAACTGTAAAATAAGCTTACAAACAACTGAATTGAAATGCCAAAAAGTTCAGAGAAAGGCACAAACTATGTTTACTTGGGGTTTACAAAATTAAAGCTAACTAAAACTGTAATGATAAACAATCATGCTGCCAATGGACAGAGAAATATCATGTTTTTTGAATAATGTATTATTTGTTACATAGGAACCCAGTATAAGGGAATCCCTTGCGATCCTGTCTGCAGAGATAAAGGTAAGTATTGTTTTCTCTTTAGCTCTGTCACTCCAAGAAATATAATGAACATAAATATATTTGCCAATCTTTTCATAGTAATCCAAACAACTCTGCGTGCATCTGACATTTGTAATATTTATCTACCGCAGTATAACTCTTCTGGCAAGGCGATTGGTATTGTACCTTGAAAGAAAACTGATTGGAAATGTCATGTACTCTATGGTTTCTATTGATGTCAAGTGGCAAATGTTGACTGGTGATGTTATGTGAATCTTAGGAAATGGTCATTTTTCAATCGAGTCTATGTTTCTCAGAATTTGAGACAGAGAGGTCAATCTCTGCAATCCGAGCTGAGGGTATTTCTTGGAATGGAAAGGTAAGAGCAACGTGTTCTTTGTTATTCTCTTAAGACTCTTCGCCAGATTTTACGATGAAAAATGTAAATAATAATAACAAACATTATTTTATATAGTGCCTTGAAAGGTGGCTTCTTTACAGAATGACAAAACCAACTACAATAAATAATACACAAGATATGCATGATGACAATACACAGTTAGAGGAGACAGTAGATGGTCATTGTCAGTGTATTCTGAAGGTAGTTTTCCAATTTTTTGGAACGGGGTAAGAGAGGCCACCTCTACTAGAATCTTTGTCCTAACCAAAAATGTAAGAAAGTATAATAATAATATTAAAAATAATAATGATGAACTTTATTTATAGAGCACCTTTCATACAAATAGTGCTTTGGTGCTTTAAAAACCAAGCGTAAAAATAAAATATTAAAATTGAGAGATATACTTTCAGTTGTAAAGGAAAATACAGCAATACAGTAAAGCAACATACATGTTAATTAAATAAATAAAAATTAGGAAAGTCGTAATAAAATAAGAACAATTAAAGAGAACTAAAAAAGAAACAGAAATAGAAAGAACAAAGAACCAGTTTAACTAAAAGCAACATTTTCAAATGTTTTTTAAAACAATGTACCGAGCTTGACTGCCTAATAAAAAGTGGAAGTGAGTTTCATAATTTGGAAGCATAAAAACAAAAAGCAGCCTCTCCACTCTTTCTGCATTTCACATGTGGTATTTGCAGTAGGCCAGTATGTGCAGATCTCAGGTCACGTATAGGAACATATGAAGACAGACATTCAGTAAGGTACAGACGTGCTAGGTCGCTTAAAGCTTTAAAAACAAGTAAAAGAACTTTCAAATTTATCCTAGATAATACAGGTGACCAGTGAAGTTTTTTCAAAACAGGAATGATATTCTCTTTCTTGTATTTGTTAGGATCTGAGCTACTGCATTTCGAACAAGTAGTAAGGGATTTATTGTTTTCTTGGGAAGCCCACAAAACAGAGCATTATAATCATATCCACATCAATGTGAGCAATGGAGAAGTCAAATTAACGTGTCTAAATATCATCTAGTTCTATCCCAGGGAAGAGGGCTGTTGCCTACACAGACGACAAGACACAAAACGCTCAACTGTGCAAAACACGCATAAGGACATCAGTCAGGAGGAACAAGGTAAAGTGTTTTTTCTTCTTCACCATGGTCATGTAGTTTCACTCCAAGCACTGTCATATGAAATAACTGTGGAAACGACCTCCCCAACATTTTGGGTTGTTGCATTTTGCTTCAATGAATTTTAACCTTTTCTTTTAGACATTAAGAGGAAGGACACATTCACCCTTGGTAGAGATTCAGTTGTTCTATGAGATGTCAAGGTGAGAATTAACCACTTCAGGGATAAGTCAATCCACATAACTGAAAAAGGGGCAATGAACAGGATATGGGGATTTTGCTAGTTATAAAGTACAATAATCATCATTACATGATCTAAGACTACTGAAGTATAAGCTGTGTCCCTGACTGATTAATTAGCAAATTCATCTTTGTAGAGTGCAGCTACTATCTATTCAGTGGCATTTCCTTAAAACAATTGTATTCCCACATTCTGAATATGGAGTGAGATCATGTAGAGAATGTTGGACTTGTAATAACTAATTGAAGGATAATAATAATCAACGAAAGTGCTTAAAAGTATCAATAAATGCCTTCAAAGTACTTGACACGTACTTTGCTTTCAAAAGTGAAACATAATTAATGCTTACGTAAGATTTCTCTTGACTTCTCAGGAGTATACTGACTCCAAGGACAAGTAACATCACAAACCATTATTTAAGTGCTGATGTTGGAGCTGCAATACTACTACCAAGACAAAAAATGATACAGGTAACACTGCTTTCAGATTTCTAAGAATTGCTTAAATAGTATGTTTACAGAGCATTCAGAGTTGAGAATATGACAAGTTCCTACCATCTCAAACACTGCCAATCTAGAACAAAAAGAAAGTACTTGAACGCCTGCAGTAATCGAACACAAACCAGAACATATCAGTGCATGACAAGGAAATGTAGTCACAAAATGATTCTACCCTTTCAAGTCCCAAAAAGGACCGAGGAACTTACCGGAGGCGATACCTGGATTTCAAACAGAGTACAATGTAGCCACTGTAGGGGAGAAGATCACAGAGAGCTCTTCTCAGATTGCTCAGAGTCAGCCCCAGCACCCTGTCCTGACTGAAGCAGACAAAGTGATCAAACAGGTAGGTAGAAATGAGTAAGGAACAGAGAGTATGGTTATTCTTGCATTGTTTTGTTCGTCTGTCAAAGAAAAGAGTGCTTCTGACTTTTGTCAATGTTCATCTTTATTTTAGGAGAAGAACAAACGGTGGTATCACACTTTGCTCAAGTGTATGATACCATGTGTGTACAGCAGACATCACCAAAGGAACAGGAGACACCTGAGTAGAGAACAAGAATATGAAAAGACTGATGAAAAAAAGCACCAGGAGAAATCCATTGAATATGCACAATCTCGTCCAGTATTTCAATGAAAAGTTTCAGTGTTGTTTTTAGTGTCGTCGTATTGCATACATTTAAAACAATGTGTCTTGTTTAATGAACAATTTCATTTACTTTAGTAAAAAGTGTTGTTTACTGTAGTCCTAGCATGGATGCAATTGTTAGAAAAAACGTGAATGAAAAACTGAATGTTTCATACAATATGGGTTTGTGTTAACCCACACACCTAAGTGAAATGTTTGATTACGTTTACAAGACATAACACATAGTTCAGTTGAGTGTGAAAGGGAACAACAGAGAAAGTCACAAACAAAACATTTGTGAAGGACTTGATGAATGTTTTTTCTTTAGAAATGACAAAAAATAAAGAATTTTTCAACAAGATGTCTTTGTATAGCGAGTTTCATTTGAGATAGTCTTTTCTTAGAAGTGCAAGAGTGGTATTCCCTACAACTTATTCCCCAATTTGATCATTCTCAGAAATTAGGAGACAGAAACCACACCTACTGTAATATTAGACCTTGTAACAAGGCAACTAGGTTTCAATGGCTTAAAAGGTGCAGAAAGAGGCTCATGTATAATGACCTCCAGTGTCCCACAGGTTTCCCAAATCATTTCTTAGAGTATGGAAAAAGAGGAAATAAAGTGTCGACAGAAAGCGTATACCCCCTTGAACTTTGTTCAGTTTGTTGCGCCAGTGCCAGAGTTTCATGCAATTAAATGAGGACCTCTTTCTCATACCACATATGTTATACTTTCAAAGGGAAAAAAGGAAATATTACAATTGTTTACATTTTCACCCACATGTTAATATTTGGTAGAAGCCCTTTTCACAGCAATTTCAGCTGTGAGTCTGTTGGTAATGGGCTCCACCACCTCTGCACCAACAAGATTTGATAATATTTGAGAATTTCAGAAGTCTGTCTGGTTTAGCTGAAGAATCAGCTAAGGTAAGTTTCAGGAAGAGCATCTGATTTCTTTCAATAAAGCAGAACAGAGAAAAAACACACAATACAAAATCATGAGAATTTGTATCCATATGACACTTTGACTCGAATACTTTTATCAGACCTACACAGAGTATATACTGTACACACTTTTTCAGCCCAGGTTTATACATTTGGATCTGCCATTTGTAGGTGTTTTTGTGTCTTAGCTCAACACTGTGAAACCTGTAGTTACAAACATGGAGGATGAAGACATGAAGACATATATTGTACCTCTGACCGGCCTACCTTCCAAGAGGTGAAAGATGAAACTTTTCCTTTATCGTCAACTCAGTGAATGTCTTTAAACTTTCGAAAACTGTAACAAAGAATAAGTTAAAAAACTTATTTTCATTGGACCCACAGAAAAGTCAAAGTTGTCCATAGAAATGCCCGTCTAAATCAGAAATCTACAGCACAAAGGCAGTGGCCTTTCGGGACATAAAAATGAAATCAGACTTTACTCAGACGAATTGCCCTTGGTCACGGCATCTTGCTATCAGTCACTACAAAGATGTTTTCTCTCGTGCCATGGCTTGCCTGACTTGCTTCTTCTGCTGGATGGCTTCTGGTCGCTGGTCAGGATCGACAGCCAGCATGTCCTGGAGCAGTGTCCTTAGCTCCGTGCTTATGGCTCTATTTACTTTCAGGGGGATGTGGAACTGCAGCCAGGGGTTCTCATCCAGGGCCTCTCCAACAGGCCCTGACAGACATATGCTCCTGTATCGGAAACACACTTTAGTTCAATTCTAAAATATTTCTCATAGGACTGAAGGAACCTTTGCCTGTTAAGAGTTAACAATTAGGTCCTCAAGAACTGTTTTACGGTTTTCTACACTCCTGGCTGGCCAAGGTCTCTTTAAGGTCTCTTAAGTGGAGGTGTAACTCATGTATCCTACATGTGATTTAGCAACATGAAAGGGAATAGCTTCTTATCGGATTATGGTCTTGGTTAACTGCCTAAGGCTGACCTAAGTGCCTAACTTTCTGACTTTCTTTATACCTTATATGTTAAGAAGCTTCTTCTGACCAATCAGAAATGTATGCTTTATGTATGAACATTTTGCTCATCAAAGTGAGTGAGAGACAAGGTTAACAGAAATTAGCCACGGCAGTAAATGACAGCATATTTTTGGGTTCTTAAATGGTCTCTACCTGGCACACCTGCAGTGCAAACTGACACACACTGTTTAGAGAAACAGCTACTCTATTACTAATATTAATGAAACATTTCTTATTCTATGGAACAAAAACAAACAGTAAAACTAAAACACAGATCTCTTAGCTTCCTATTTCATGAACCAGATGACTGAATGACCAAGCCTAACTAGTAGCCAGAACCCCAGTTAACCCTCCGTAACACAAAGTTTAACCACACGACAGGAACTCTTTCAAACTGAGTGAAAATCATAAATGGATCCATAACTTTACATCAATTTACTATGTTGTGCCAATACCTGCATTTACATTTAGAACGAATGATGTCATAGAACCAGCATCACACCAGTTCCAGGTGTCTCCAAGGAGACAACAGAACTTCAGTTGTGTTTGCTAAAATACACACTTTGAAACATACTGTAACACTTAGTTAACATGTCTGGTTTAGTTGAAGAATCGGCTAAGGTAAGTTTCAGGGTTTAATGGTGGGATGGCACCTGTGCTTTTTTCCCCCAACCGCTAGAATATGATTCGCACCAAACCCAAAAGAAATACTGCACAGTTCAGGAACTTCATCAACCTAGCAACTGTAAAATAAGCTTACAAACAACTGAATTGAAATGCCAAAAAGTTCAGAGAAAGGCACAAACTATGTTTACTTGGGGTTTACAAAATTAAAGCTAACTAAAACTGTAATGATAAACAATCATGCTGCCAATGGACAGAGAAATATCATGTTTTTTGAATAATGTATTATTTGTTACATAGGAACCCAGTATAAGGGAATCCCTTGCGATCCTGTCTGCAGAGATAAAGGTAAGTATTGTTTTCTCTTTAGCTCTGTCACTCCAAGAAATATAATGAACATAAATATATTTGCCAATCTTTTCATAGTAATCCAAACAACTCTGCGTGTATCTGACATTTGTAATATTTATCTACCGCAGTATAACTCTTCTGGCAAGGCGATTGGTATTGTACCTTGAAAGAAAACTGATTGGAAATGTCATGTACTCTATGGTTTCTATTGATGTCAAGTGGCAAATGTTGACTGGTGATGTTATGTGAATCTTAGGAAATGGTCATTTTTCAATCGAGTCTATGTTTCTCAGAATTTGAGACAGAGAGGTCAATCTCTGCAATCCGAGCTGAGGGCATTTCTTGGAATGGAAAGGTAAGAGCAACGTGTTCTTTGATATTCTCTTAAGACTCTTCGCCAGATTTAACGATGAAAAATGTAAATAATAATAACAAACATTATTTTATATAGTGCCTTGAAAGGTGGCTTCTTTACAGAATGACAAAACCAACTACAATAAATAATACACAAGATATGCATGATGACAATACACAGTTAGAGGAGACAGTAGATGGTCATTGTCAGTGTATTCTGAAGGTAGTTTTCCAATTTTTTGGAACGGGGTAAAAGAGGCCACCTCTACTAGAATCTTTGTCCTAACCAAAAATGTAACAAAGTATAATAATAATATTAAAAATAATAATAATAAACTTTATCTATAGAGCACCTTTCATACAAATAGTGCTTTGGTGCTTTAAAAACCAAGCGTAAAAATAAAATATTAAAATTGAGAGATATACTTTCAGTTGTAAAGGAAAATACAGCAATACAGTAAAGCAACATACATGTCAATTAAATAAATAAAAATTAGGAAAGTCGTAATAAAATAAGAACAATTAAAGAGAACTAAAAAAAGAAACAGAAATAGAAAGAACAAAGAACCACTTTAATTAAAAGCAACATTTTCAAATATTTTTTAAAACAATGTACCGAGCTTGACTGCCTAATAAAAAGTGGAAGTGAGTTTCATAATTTAGAAGCATAAAAACAAAAAGCAGCCTCTCCACTCTTTCTGCATTTCACATGTGGTATTTGCAGTAGGCCAGTATGTGCAGATCTCAGGTCACGTATAGGAACATATGAAGACAGACATTCAGTAAGGTACAGACGTGCTAGGTCGCTTAAAGCTTTAAAAACAAGTAAAAGAACTTTCAAATTTATCCTAGATAATACAGGTGACCAGTGAAGTTTTTTCAAAACAGGAATGATATTCTCTTTCTTGTATTTGTTAGGATCTGTGCTACTGCATTTCGAACAAGTAGTAAGGGATTTATTGTTTTCTTGGGAAGCCCACAAAACAGAGCATTATAATCATATCCACATCAATGTGAGCAATGGAGAAGTCAAATTAACGTGTCTAAATATCATCTAGTTCTATCCCAGGGAAGAGGGCTGTTGCCTACACAGACGACAAGACACAAAACGCTCAACTGTGCAAAACACGCATAAGGACATCAGTCAGGAGGAACAAGGTAAAGTGTTTTTTCTTCTTCACCATGGTCATGTAGTTTCACTCCAAGCACTGTCATATGAAATAACTGTGGAAACGACCTCCCCAACATTTTGGGTTGTTGCATTTTGCTTCAATGAATTTTAACCTTTTCTTTTAGACATTAAGAGGAAGGACACATTCACCCTTGGTAGAGATTCAGTTGTTCTATGAGATGTCAAGGTGAGAATTAACCACTTCAGGGATAAGTCAATCCACATAACTGAAAAAGGGGCAATGAACAGGATATGGGGATTTTGCTAGTTATAAAGTACAATAATCATCATTACATGATCTAAGACTACTGAAGTATAAGCTGTGTCCCTGATTGATTAATTAGCAAATTCATCTTTGTAGAGTGCAGCTACTATCTATTCAGTGGCATTTCCTTAAAACAATTGTATTCCCACATTCTGAATATGGAGTGAGATCATGTAGAGAATGTTGGACTTGTAATAACTTATTGAAGGATAATAATAATCAACGAAAGTGCTTAAAAGTATCAACAAATGCCTTCAAAGTACTTGACACGTACTTTGCTTTCAAAAGTGAAACATAATTAATGCTTACGTAAGATTTCTCTTGACTTCTCAGGAGTATACTAACTCCAAGGACAAGTAACATCACAAACCATTATTTAAGTGCTGATGTTGGAGCTGCAATACTACTACCAAGACAAAAAATGATACAGGTAACACTGCTTTCAGATTTCTAAGAATTGCTAAAATAGTATGTTTACAGAGCATTCAGAGTTGAGAATATGACAAGTTCCTACCATCTCAAACACTGCCAATCTAGAACAAAAAGAAAGTACTTGAACGCCTGCAGTAATCGAACACAAACCAGAACATATCAGTGCATGACAAGGAAATGTAGTCACAAAATGATTCTACCCTTTCAAGTCCCAAAAAGGACCGAGGAACTTACCGGAGGCGATACCTGGATTTCAAACAGAGTACAATGTAGCCACTGTAGGGGAGAAGATCACAGAGAGCTCTTCTCAGATTGCTCAGAGTCAGCCCCAGCACCCTGTCCTGACTGAAGCAGACAAAGTGGTCAAACAGGTAGGTAGAAATGAGTAAGGAACAGAGAGTATGGTTATTCTTGCATTGTTTTGTTCGTCTGTCAAAGAAAAGAGTGCTTCTGACTTTTGTCAATGTTCATCTTTATTTTAGGAGAAGAACAAACGGTGGTATCACACTTTGCTCAAGTGTATGATACCATGTGTGTACAGCAGACATCACCAAAGGAACAGGAGACACCTGAGTAGAGAACAAGAATATGAAAAGACTGATGAAAAAAAGCACCAGGAGAAATCCATTGAATATGCACAATCTCGTCCAGTATTTCAATGAAAAGTTTCAGTGTTGTTTTTAGTGTCGTCGTATTGCATACATTTAAAACAATGTGTCTTGTTTAATGAACAATTTCATTTACTTTAGTAAAAAGTGTTGTTTACTGTAGTCCTAGCATGGATGCAATTGTTAGAAAAAACTTGAATGAAAAACTGAATGTTTCATACAATATGGGTTTGTGTTAACCCACACACCTAAGTGAAATGTTTGATTACGTTTACAAGACATAACACATAGTTCAGTTGAGTGTGAAAGGGAACAACAGAGAAAGTCACAAACAAAACATTTGTGAAGGACTTGATGAATGTTTTTTCTTTAGAAATGACAAAAAATAAAGAATTTTTCAACAAGATGTCTTTCTATAGCGAGTTTCATTTGAGATAGTCTTTTCTTAGAAGTGCAAGAGTGGTATTCCCTACAACTTATTCCCCAATTTGATCATTCTCAGAAATTAGGAGACGGAAACCACACCTACTGTAATATTAGACCTTGTAACAAGGCAACTAGGTTTCAATGGCTTAAAAGGTGCAGAAAGAGGCTCATGTATAATGACCTCCAGTGTCCCACAGGTTTCCCAAATCATTTCTTAGAGTATGGAAAAAGAGGAAATAAAGTGTCTACAGAAAGCGTATACCCCCTTAATAAATTATGCTAATATTAAATTCGATTCTGCTCTGAGAATGTAGGGGGAAGGAAAAATGCCAGTGGTCTTTCCACTGATGAACTTGTGCCTGATGAACACCACTGCGTCACACCACACAGCTGCAAGTGCACCTCACTGTGCCCGGCCACCACTGCATCACACAACTGCCAGCGCACCTCACCGTACCAGGCCACCACTGCGTCACACAGCTGCCAGCGCACCTCACCGTGCCAGGCCACCACTGCGTCACACAGCTGCCAGCGCACCTCACCGTGCCAGGCCACCACTGCGTCACACAGCTGCCAGCGCACCTCACCATGCCAGGCCACCACTGCGTCACACAGCTGCCAGCGCACCTCACCATGCCCAGCCACCACTGCATCACACAGCTGCAAGCGCACCTCAAAGTTCCCAGCCACTACTGAATCACACCACACAGGTGGCAGTGCACCGTACCAGACCACCACTGCGTCACACAGGTGCCAGTGCACCTCACCGTGCCCGGCCACCACTTCATCATTAAAACTGCCAGTACACCTGACCGTGCAAGGCCACCACTGAGTCACACAGCTGCCAGCACACCTCACCAGGCCAGGCCACCACTGCGTCACACCACACAGCCGCCAGTGCACCTCACCGTGCCAAGCCACCACTGCGTCACACAGCTGCCAGCACACCTCACCGAGCATGGCCACAGCTGCATCACGCAGCTGCCAGCGCACCTCACCGTATTCTGCCACAGCTGCCAGCGCACCTCACCGTGCCAGGCCACCACTACGTCACACATCTGCCAACGCACCTCACCGTGCCCAGCCACCACTGCGTCACACAGCTGCCAGCGCACCTCACCGTGCCAGGCCACCACTTCATCATACAACTGCCAGTACACCTGACCGTGCAAGGCCACCACTGCGTCACACAGCTGCCAGCGCACCTCACCGTGCCAGGCCACCACTGCGTCACACAGCTGCCAGCACACCTCACAGTGCCAGACCACCACTGCGTCAAACCACACAAGTGCCAGTGCACCTCACTGTGCCTAGCAGCCTCTGCATCACACAGCTGAAAGCACAACTCACCGTGCCAGACCACCACTGTGTCACACCACACAGCTGCCAGTGCACCTCACCATGCCAGGCCACCACTGCGTCACACCACACAGCTGCCAGCACACCTCACCATGCCAGGCACCCACAGAGTCACACAACACATCTGCCAGCACACCTCACCGTGCCGGGCCACCACTGCGTCACACCACACAGCTGCCAGTGCACCTCAGCGTGCCAGGCCGCCACTGAGTCACACCACACAGCCACCAGCGCACCTCACCGTGCCAGGCCGCCACTGAGTCACGCCACACAGCCACCAGCGCACCTCACCGTGCCAAGCCACCACTGCGTCACACAGCTGCCAGCACACCTCACCGAGCATGGCCACAGCTGCATCACGCAGCTGCCAGCGCACCTCACCGTATTCTGCCACAGCTGCCAGCGCACCTCACCGTGCCAGGCCACCACTACGTCACACATCTGCCAACGCACCTCACCGTGCCCAGCCACCACTGCGTCACACAGCTGCCAGCACACCTCACCGTGCCCGGCCACCACTTCATCATACAACTGCCAGTACACCTGACCGTGCAAGGCCACCACTGCGTCACACAGCTGCCAGCGCACCTCACCGTGCCAGGCCACCACTGCGTCACACAGCTGCCAGCACACCTCACAGTGCCAGGCCACCACTGCGTCACACAGCTGCCAGCGCACCTCACCGTGCCAGGCCACCACTGCGTCACACAGCTGCCAGCACACCTCACAGTGCCAGGCCACCACTGCGTCAAACCACACAAGTGCCAGTGCACCTCACTGTGCCTAGCAGCCTCTGCATCACACAGCTGAAAGCACAACTCCACTGAGTCACGCCACACAGCCACCAGCGCACCTCACCGTGCCACGCCAGCACTGAGTCACGCCACACAGCCACCAGCGCACCTCACCGTGCCAGGCCACCACTGAGACACGCCACACAGCCACCAGCGCACCTAACCGTGACAGGCCAGCACTGAGCCATGCCACACAGCCACCAGCGCACCTCACCGTGCCAGGCCACCACTGCGTCACACATCTGCCAACGCACCTCACCGTGCCAGGCCACCACTACGTCAAACCACACAGCCGCCAGTGCACCTCACCATGCCCAGCCACCACTGCGTCACACAGCTGCCAGCGCACCTCACCATAACAGGCCACCACTACGTCAAACCACACAGCCGCCAGTGCACCTCACCGTGACAGGCCACCACTGAGTCACACCACACAGCCGCCAGCGCACCTCACTGTGCCAGGCCACCACTGCGTCACACAGCTGAAAGCGCACCTCACCATGCCAAGCCACCACTGCATCACACAGCTGCCAGCACACCTCACCGTACCAGGCCACAACTGCGTCACACAGATGCCAGCACACCTCACCGAGCCCGGCCACAGCTGCATCACACAGCTGCCAGCGCACCTCACCGTACCCTGCCACAGCTGCGTCATACAGCTGCCAGCGCACCTCACCGTGCCAGGCCACCACTGCGTCACACCACACAGCTGCCAGCGCACCTCACCGTGCCAGGCCACCACTGCGTCACACAGCTGCCAGCGCACCTCACCGTGCCAGGCCACCACTGCGTCACTCCACACAGCCGCCAGCGCACATCACTGTGCCAGGCCACCACTGCGTCACACAGCTGAAATCGCACTTCACCGTGCCAAGCCACAACTGCGTCACACAGCTGCCAGCAGACCTCACCGTGCCTGGCCACCACTGCATCACACAGCTGCCAGCGCACCTCTCCATACCAGGCCACCACTACATCAAACCACACAGGTGCCAGTGCACCTCACTGTGCCCAGCAGCCACTGCATCACACAGCTGAAAGCACAACTCACCGTGCCAGGACACCACTGTGTCACACCACACAGCTGCCAGTGCACCTCACCGTGCCAGGCCGCCACTGCGTCACACCACACAGCTACCAGTGCACCTCAGCGTGTCAGGCCGCCACTGCGTCACACCACACAGCCACCAGCGCACCTCACCGTGCAAGGCCACCACTGTGTCACACCACACAGCTGCCAGTGCACCTCACCGTGCCAGGCCGCCACTGCGTCACACCACACAGCTACCAGTGCACCTCAGCGTGTCAGGCCGCCACTGCGTCACACCACACAGCCACCAGCGCACCTCACCGTGCAAGGCCACCACTGTGTCACACCACACAGATGCCAGTGCACCTCACCGTGCCAGGCCACCACTTCATCATAGAATTTCCAGCGCACCTCAAAGTACCCGGCCACCAATGCGTCATTCCACACAGCTGCCAGCGCACCTCACCGTGCCAGGCCACCACTGCGTCACACCACACAGCTGCCAGTGCACCTCACCGTGCAAGGCCACCACTGCGTCACACACCTGCCAGAACACCTGAGCGTGCAAGGCCACCACTGCGTCACACAGCTGCCAGCGCACCTCACCGTGCCAGGCCACCACTGCGTCAGACCACACACAGCTGAAAGCGCACCTCACCGTGCCAAGCCACCACTGCGTCAAACAGCTGCCAGCACACCTCACCGTGCCAGGCCACCACTGCATCACACAGCTGCCAGCGCACCTCACCGTACCAGGCCACCACTGCGTCATACAGCTGCCAGCGCACCTCACCATGCCAGCCACCACTGCGTCACACCACACAGCTGCCAGCGCACCTCAACGTGCCAGGCCACCACTGCATCCCACAGCTGCCAGCACACCTCATGCCTTGTTATGTGAAACTTTAATTCTCTTTTTAGGAGAATTACAATTTGTGAACCACAATTCACGCTCAACCACATCACAGATCTACTACACATACCTCAGGATGGTGACGTCACTGCCTTTCATATGGAAACATTTTGACACCGCGCTCAACAATCTTAGGAAGATCACAAAACAAGCCTGCTAGCCTGGATTTTACCTAAAAAAATCACGCCCGAGAAAGTGAACTACTGTAGCATTAACTAGCAAAGGTGTATTGCAGACATAGGCATAGTACGTAATACAGGCTTTATGAAATCTAATAATATTGTTTCGGCTGTGAATCCTTCTTCAGCTGTGAGGGTCTTCAGCTCATAATGAAACGCTTAGAGTTTGCAATGTACGGCGCTCTGAACGAGTTCAACTTTAATGCAGAAAAAATGGATTTCCCAGAAGCTATACTGATTCTTATGGAAGCCCGTTTCCGCCAGGGAGTAGAAAAAATGCGCCCTGGTATTCTCTGGGATGCAGTGCAGTTAAAACTGTTCACTGTTACTGACCATACTGCCTGCCTGCGGGCACTTTTCCTTTCCGTGGGGGAGGGTGGACTGTCTTTCATTAGAAGGTTAGCCTATTCTACTCGGAGAATGTAGAGGGGGTGGAAAGTGCCCGCGGTCATTTAATTAGTATTACAATTCGCACTGATTCCCTTGCGAAGATATGGACATAAGAATATTCGTGCGTGGTCAAAAAATGCCATAAAAACGACAAAATGAAGGCTGTGAAAACATTCACAATGTGCTGTATACACAAAGCACGTGTTCTCACAACTCGAGGAGGTTTCGTGAAAACTTTATATCGTCACACAAAATGTTACAAAGAATGTGGACCAGGGTAATACTTTGAGTTTACAGCTTGTCCAAGGTCATTCATTATTAATACTATTAGGGATATCTTCGGTAAAGACTGACAGCAGGAACATTCCTGTTCTTTACTCAGCAGCTTATTAAAAACAGGGTGTTCAAAACGGTTTTTTTTTACCCAGAAGAGTGACACAGCTTCGCGTTGTGAATCTGTTATTCCGTATTTACAAAGAAAGTGGAATACAGTAATACTACCTGCTATATAGATACATATTTTTAGATATTCAGATCCTTAAATTAATATCATTATTCATTTCTTTAGATACGTGATTCCATACTATATTCCCTATTACAAAACCAATAATTCCAGTCCTGAAATCTGATTGGCTGACACACATTCGAAGAACATACTGTAACACTTAGTTAACATGTCTGGTTTAGTTGAAGAATTGGCTAAGGTAAGTTTCAGGGTTTAATGGTGGGATGGCACCTGTGCTTTTTCCCCCCAACCGTTAGAATATGATTTGCACAAAACCCAAAAGAAATACTGCACAGTTCAGGAACCTAGCAACTGTAAAATAAGCTTAAAAACAACTGAACTGAAATGCAAAAAAGTTCAGAGAAAGGCACAAAATATGTTTACTTGGGGTTTAAAAAATTAAAACTAACTAAAACATTCCAAACAGAAGCCGGCCTACCTTCTTTTCTTTGTACCTGATAAAGATGAGGATGGCTTTAAAGATACAGCTAAACTTTTGCAGAACCATTCAAGCGCATTGTTACTGTTTGCTGTAGAAGCCAAAAATATGAGAATCTCAAAATCTAAAAATCTCATGGCGTCAGAATGTACAACTTTAAAAAAATAAATAATAATAATAATAAACATTAATTTATATAGCGCCTTGAAAGGTGGCGTCTTAATAGAATGACAAAACCAACAACAATAAATAATACACAAGATATGCATGCTGACAATACACAGTTAGAGGAGACAGTAGATGGTGGTACTAAACACAGTGAGAGCAGAAGGATAAAGAACAGGGGTGAGTTTCCCGAAAACAACTAATCTTAGAGACTTTCAAGCAACTTTACGATGTACGTATGTACGTATGTAAACAATCGATTGACAATTCTTTCATTATATGGTGTCGGTTTTGGTCCTTCAGTGGGATGAAATAAAGTTGTGAAAAGGAATATGAAGTAAACTTGACATCATAGTTTAAGCAAAAGCATATAGATAGGCACAAAAAGGGACCTTATTGTTTCTAAGAGCAAAGAAAAGAAATGACTGACATGCCGTAAAAGAAAACCAAGATTAACTGCGTGGACAGTGTATGCGTCCCGCACGACGTCCTTGATTTAAAGCAATATTTTTTGGCGCGCTGCCATAGTTAAGAATCAATATTTCATGAGAAAAAACTGTTATTTAGAGTTATTGGGTGTACTGGAACTCAATGGAAACATTAACTACTAAGTTTGGCATGTGTCACTCAACAAATACAGGACCTATAATCAAATTTAAAAACAAGTAGATCTAAGCTTTACCGTCAACAATCACGACAGAACATCAAACGGTGTTGGAACTACGCGGTATCGACCGCGGGTTTGGGTACGGAATGGAGCAGGCGTGGGACTCAGGACTGGGGCTGAACAACACATTTATTAACTCGAATCGGGAAAGGTACACACACAGGGACAGGGGTTACAGCGCTGCACCTTCACTAACACACACACACACCTGAAGGGAAGAGACTGTATCCCAGCCTCCGTCCCGCTATACAGTCCGGTAGAACCCAGGTGCTGTTCTCAGCCCGCCTTGCGTGCGCATGACTAAAGCGCCCTGCGTGGCGCTACATTATAAATACATGTTAGGCCCAATGATTTCACTAAAATAATGCATTGCTGCATTTCATACTGAAAATAATATCATCTAGTCAAGTATAAAAATGAATATGAAATATACCCAGGATGACTCATAAATTCATCACTGTATAAATAAATGTTCTTTTTTCGAATTTCCTCTGACACAGTACAACACAATATCAAAGTCCTTCATATAAACTCTTAGTGTCCTGTATTCCCAGAGGATGCCCCTGCCGTGAAGTGACTGTGCTCTGTCTGGCGATCTCTGGCGCTCAGGGTGGGCAGGAGGAGGCCAGTTTAAGAAGCACTTAGTGATGAACGAGCGGGTCGGGGAGCACGTAGATGACGAAGGATTTAACGTGCTACTTCAGTTACGATGGGTTTTGGGAAACACTCGTCAATTAACGATGGAGCTTAAGAGCGAGTTTACGATGTTCTTAGCGCTACGACGCTTTCGGGAAACAGAATCATATCTAGAAGGATTACCATATATAAAAATAGAAAGAATGATATATGATATATACAAGTAATTATATCATATCATATATTATTAACACCATACCCACCATCTATGTACATTCACATGACCACACATATCAGATCAATATCAAATCAATCACAATGATTAGAATGCGCGCAGAAATCGCCCCTTTCTCTTCCCATCTTTCAGCACATTATACGTCCTCTCCACGATACAAGCCGATATCCGTTATCTTACTCTACAATGCACCTTTTCCCGTGTTGTACGTTCACATTTGGTTCATAAAATCGACACACCTGAAATACTAAATAAGAAAAAAAACAATTATAACACAACGGATGACAGAGCCTCTAGAACAGAAAACCCGTTGGCGTCACACACGCTGAATGTCTCTCTCTCTCCTGCTCAGCAAAACACAACATGTGGGTCAACACCGTGTGAGGCATTAAACATCACCTTCGTGCATTACCGCGATTCATCTGGCACACAACTGTACTACTACAGAAATAATATATATATATATAATGTCGCCACACGAATCTGTAATGAAAATAAAATTAAAAATGCCGCTGGCGTCTCACCCGACTGGCGGCCACAGCGCGTCTGAGGGCTCCCCAGAGAAACGAGCCGCCTGTGACCCCAGGGGCACCTTCACTGGCGCCCCACCACCAACAAACCCCAAGGGCTGTCGCAAAGCCAACTCCATACAGAAAAACGGAACTCATCTGGGGGAAGTTCACAAATAAAATAATAAAATAAAAGATGACATCATATAACCACGGCTCAACGCAGCTGGCTACACGTGTGAGAAGGTGCAGTACTTGAAGTGCGCTGGGCAAACTTCCGAGGTCAAATTCTTCAGCACGGTTGTACCTTTAAAGCGGAGACGACGGCACCGAAAATTTTTGGCGCGCCTTCTCTTTAAAGCCCTGGCCAAATATGAAGACAGTACGTACAGTTATAATTCAAACGGAATTAAAAACTACACATCCCAGTTACCATGGTGGTGCTTGTGATCATTGCGTTTAACCAACGAAACAGGGCGAAAAATCAGACACATGACTTTGGGGCAGAGTTTCGAAAGCTTAACCTATCAGCAACAAAGCGAAATTTACACGATAGGCTACCTCAAACTGTCAGTTACACGACTGTGTATGTCGCTTAAGCCACTCCTATTTGGCATTTTAGTTATGGAGGCGAGAAGACGCCCCCCCCCCCTCTCTGGGTGCCTGATTTGCCGCCATCTTTAACCGCTTCGTGTCCAAATCGCAGTAGCTACGCGTACGAAATAAAGTTCATCCCAGCTACAAAACATATATATTTTGTGGTAAGAGGGAGCAAAACATCAGTATTTACTGCTATTAATTAGTGTACGATTTATAGTTGAAATCTGAGCCTAAATATAAAGTCAAAATCTCGACAAAGCAATGTAGGAAATACAGAGAAAATAAATCCTTTCTGACATCTAAAATCAGTTTCGATCAAGGTCTCTAAAACGAACAAGAAAAAGAGGATTTTCGGAGGGCAATTACGCTGTATTTATATAGAATAAGTGATTTATGAGCAATCTAATTTCTTGTTCGTTTAAAACAGTGAAATGTCAGCTGCAAAAGATCGCACCAGAAACAGCACTCTCTCTGCCTGTCATAGACGTTCAGGAAAGACTGAATGAAGTCATGGTGATCAATAATAACAGTTGTAGGACAAGAAACAAAAGATAGTGAAAACTTAAGATTTTTAAGGCTAAAACTCAAATTCATTCTACAAATTAAGGCAAATGAAAATTCACGACGTTAAAGTGCTAGAGGTGTAAAAAAATACAAAAATGCACATGAGCAAAAAGTTTTAGAAATGGAGCAAACAGAATAAAAGCCATGCCTATAGTGCAGAAGGGGGATGCAGGAACACTTGCTTAGATATACAACAACATTATTTTATTAAACCTTTACAATTTCTTGCATTAGTAATTATCTTTTCGCATACCCCAGCTTGCTCTCCATGAGATACACAGACACACAGATGAAAGAGATAGGGAGAGAGCCTGTGGTCAGAGTACAGGGTCAGCCATTGTACAGCGCCCCTGGAGCAGTTGGGGTTAAGGGCCTTGCTCAGCAGCCCAACGGAGTAGGATTCTTCTGCTGGGTGCGGGATTTATTGTTAAATTATTACTTTAAATGAATACTTTGATTTACTGAAACAGCCCGCTAATAAAATTGTCGCAATTTTGTTCTCGTTTGGAAGAGAGAATCAAAAATGAGACATAATGATGGTTTCCGGCTTAGACCTTTAAAGGTACCCCCATCACAGAAGAATTTGACCTCGGAACGTTTACCCAGCTTAATATTGTATTTCATTTCACTTTGACCGATTGTCTTTAAATCAATTGTTGTCAGAATATCCCCACCTCCAAACAAGAACAAAATTGCAACGATTTTATTAACTGGCTGTTTCAATAACTTAAAGTACATATTTAAAGTAATAATTTAACAAGATATGTAAATGTTTTAAGATATGTATATGTTGTGAATGTCTGTAGATTGTATCTTATGATTTAAATACTTTTATTTTTTCACAATCTGGCAATGCCAGACAGAATTCTAATGGCCTTGCAGATCAGAAAATCAAGGAACAAAACAATTATTGCGCCCAGCTCCTCAATGGGATAGCTTTAACTTGCTAATGCGTTGGTGTAACAGTCCGGGTGTGGCAAGCTTCTAATGTCTCCAGACTTCGCGAAAGGAACCCGTCTTTCATAGGCACTCTTTCCCCTAGTTTAACAGTCTGTCCAGAAACAAAACATTCCTGTTAAACAAGAGGAATGTAAAACAAATTGTACAAAACAATTACTTTTTGACAATGAAAACTGGTGTGTATCTCTCTCTTTGCTGGCGCGCGGGCGCGGTGGGGTGCTGTACCACCCGCACAGAACATTAAAGTGTCCCTTTCCATTCAATGGGTGTCTGAGTTGCTGTGTCCTATCTTCTGACAGTCGCTGTTGTGAATGTCTGCAGAGTGTATCTTATTTTTAGCATTGTAGCGCTTTCGCCCTGGGGGGCAGCTGAAGAACACCCGGCTGGGGTGCGCGGTGAGGGGCAGGACAGGAGTGGTCAGGGCGGGGTTTAGGTAGGCCGCTGACTATTGCAGCTGCCACACAGTGAAAGGGGCATACGGGCTGGGGAGATCGCCCGTTTTCCATGTAAATAGTTCCCTGGTTCCGCACCCCTCTCTCCCTCCCTCTCCAGATACAGCTGTATGAGCTCCACCAGTCAGGACAAGAGGCTCTACTGTACGCTCAGAGGGGTGGTAGAGGGGAACAAGTTGCAAGCCGTGGGGTTGAAGCTGATACCCTGGATCCTCTCCAGACACAGCTGTATGAGCTCCACCAGTCAGGACAGGAGGCTCTACTGTACACAGAGAGGGGCGGGAGGGGGGAACAAGCTACCCAGCCATGGGGTTGAAGCTGATACCCTGGATCCTCTCGAGACACAGCTGTATGAGCTCCACCAGTCATGAGATAATGCTCTACTGTACACAGAGGGGGGCAGGAGGGGGGAACAAGCTACCCAGCCGTAGGTTTGAAGCTGATACCCCGCTTGATCCTCTCCAGGTACAGCTGAATGAGCTCCACCAGTCAAGACAGGAGGCTCTACTGTACACAGAGAGGTGCAGGGGGGGAAACAAGCTGCATAGCCATGGGGTTGACCCTGATACCATGGATCCTCTCCAGACACAGTTGTATGAGCTCCACCAGTCAGGACAGGACCCTCAACTGTACACAGAGAGAGGCGGTGGGGAGAACAAGCTGATACCCTGGCTTCTCACACAAACCTTAAAATCACGTAATAGGTTTATTCCATGCTGAAAAAAAGAAGAAAGAATACACATTCCATAGGAATCAGTGCCTTTATATAGCGCCTTTAAAGGTGGCTTCTCAAAGCGCCTTACGGGATAAAAACAACAAAAACAAAAACAATATTGTTTTCCATTGCACTTTGACAGATCATCTTTAAATCAATTGTTGATTTAAAGTTTGACAGTAAATGTTTATATTGTAAAGCATACAGCCGCCATTTCTTTCTAAAAATTAAAAAAATTGTTTGCGCAGTCTAAGAGGGGGGGGGGTCTGCTGACAATCCCCCATACACTCAAGTGAAATATTAATAACCCCAATGTAAACAGCGTATTTACAATTTGTTGATAATAAAAATGTTAAGTTCTCTAAGACTTTGTGATACTTTACCCAGGGAGCTGTGTAAGCATGCGTGGTGACTATTCATTGTTATTAAAAAAAAATGACTTAGATTCGAACATGTTGTGATATTTAGAAATATAAAAAGTCAATTAATTGTCCATAATATTGCTATTTTATTTCTTCAAAGAAATGCTTGTTAAAAGAAAAGTCATGGCACAGGCTGGATTTGAACAGCCAACCTCTCGCTTACAAGTTCAGCACATGAATAGAATTATATCATTATTAATTTCTTTAGATATGCGATTCCATATTATATTCCCTATTAATCAAATTCTAAAAGTATGCTTGTTTGCTCCTGTATTGAGCGTATTTGCAGAAAAGCTTAAAACTACCACTTTTTATACACACGTTATTTCACGTTAGTTAAAGACTTCGATGCTTAATATTGTTTAGGGAGAAATGGAATACTGGTGTGTATTTTTGTACCGAGACCAGCCATATACAGTTTACATACTGTAATACTGTATGTTTATGTTCCAAAATTAATATCGTTTATGGCCTTCACACGCGTTATGCTGCTATTCTTTTTATGCTCAGCTACTAAGATTTCCCTTCAGTGGTAAAATTCCATATAAATATTTAATACTTAAACGGGCACAGTAAAGACATTAAATATACATATACATACTGTATACAGTACAGTTTGCATACAGTAATATGTTTATGTTCCTAAATCAATATCTCTTATGAGCATGCAAAAGGCATAGTGAATTGGAGATTCTCAAAAATGACTGTACTTTGCATGATTGGAAACAAATGCGTGATTGGATCAACGAAATGCTGTGGTGTTACTTTTACAAAGACGGTCAATGAAAAAAAGAATGTGGACCAGGGCAATACTTTGAGTTTACAGCTTGTCCAAGGTCATTCATTAGAACATGTGGTATTATGCGGTACTATGCGAGAATACACGGTATTAATATGGTAACTTGTGTTACACCGCGATAAGCACACCGCAAAATAATGGGGTATCGCCCGCTTGTTTTGAATGGCTGCATCTGTATATCCCTGCTAGTGATGATGACCATGGTCACCTCACCCTCGCAATACACCGGCTGAAAGAACTTTAGAACAGGGTAAATCAAGAACAGGGCATTGGCAATGAGTTCCCCTTCTTTTCATGGTTAAAATCATTTTTTGGGTCATGGGGACTGTTTTTCTTAAAGCTATTCATGCCTGTTGTAGTGTTTTTGCTGTTGTGCTGTTGTCTGACTAGGGTGACCCCTATGAGGACTCTGTGGTATGAACACATTTAAGGATAAAAAGGAGGGAATGTAATGAAAAGTTACTGAGAAAAAGTGTTTTATTCTATGTTGTTTACGGACAGAGCTGTGCTGCAGAAGCAGCTGGATACTTAGAACAAAGTGTGATAGCACCCAACTTGTCAAGGGCACAGGATGTTTTAATACTTTTTATCTCGGCTGCTTGAAGAAGGGAGTGTGAGAAACCATTTGAATAACTGCTCTTCTTTGCTTAAATGAAAAACCTATAAGGAATGGAAAATGACTGCTTTGCCTGTCCTTGAAGTGTTGCATCAGCTTAAAAAAGATATAAAACAAGGGGTCTCCCTGCTTGCTTTTGAATCAGCTTTCACTTCTCTGCGCAGACAGGTGATGGCTTTTTCCCATATTGCAAAATGAATAAAGACCTTACTGAGTGAATGAGAATACCTCTCCTGGCTAAATCCCTTACAACTTGTTCGAAATGCAGTACGGCCATATTTCATATCAACCCACAGATGCATTGCATAAACACTAGAATTCTGGTTGTACTTAAATTGACCTTATACGTTTTGGATTATGTTTAACCTTCTTCAATTTCTTTCATTTCTTCAACCATATTTTGAGATGATTATGTTTACAGAAGCAAATATTATTCAGTGCTTTTTCTTCACTCCTTTAATCAAACCCACATTTCTATAAGGAGGGCCATTGTGAAACTCCCCAAAGTGAGCTGAATTAATCTTTTATTCTTCACACCTGCAAAGGCATTCCTTCATTGTGTAATATGAAGGACTTTCATTATTCACGTATACTACAACATCTGAAAATAATAGGTCTTGAAATAGCTGAATGAAAGAAAATCCTGAATAACTCCTCCAAATGCGTGTTACACTTTCATCAGGTACACACACTTTGAATGTGATGAACTATAAAAAGTTATTTTAACCATACCCAATGGAGCTCGGGAGTGCGATTGCATACACAATCATGTTTTCAGTGTTTGGACATCAGCCGTACATCAGAACAATCATTTCACTAACACAGCTCCATGTTGAGTGACTTCCCTCCAAAAACACAAAGTCACTTTCCCTTAGCAATTATTGCATGGACTTAGATTATCTGCCTTCTGCATCAGGCCCTGTATGATATACTGTACAAAGCCAAGCTTTGGGAAAGTGCTTTGTTTGGATCCTTGTCTTTATCCTTTAGGATCCCAGGCTGCTCATTTGCAAATGTGTTTTGACATTAATTATAGTGACTATAGCAATGAGGTGGCACTGTGGTTCACAGAGCTGGGGTCCTGGGTTCAATTCCTGGGGTGCAGTCTGGATGGAATTGTATGTTCTCCCTTCATTTGTGTGGATTTCTTCCAGGTGCTCCAGTTTCTTCCCACAGTCCAAAGACATACAGTACTAGTAGGTTAAGGTGGAACTACAGTCCCAATTTTGCAGACACAAAAGTATTTAATTTCAGTCACAAAATAAAATCATTGACATTATAGAAAAACTTTACAAACTCAAAATTGAGCACAAAATCATGAATTTTGTGAAAGTACTGTAAGTTACGCCATGTTGTAACAAATTCGCATTCAAGTTCCACACAAATTGCGATGTGATGCAGCCCTTCCTGCTCACTAATCACTGTAATGACTAATGCAATGTGATGTAGGAGAGAAAAGGTATAGGTTATGCAGCAAACATTTCACTGCAAAAAACGTTCCATTCCAAGGTTCTTTATGCAGAGTTAACAATGTAATATTATTTATTGGCAAAAACGTAAAAAAGTTGAGAGCAATATTTCCATTGGATTAAACGAGATGTATTCACAAGCCTGCTCCTTTACAATGTCACAGGGCCACATCAGATTACAGGAAGTTTTGCTGCCTCGTTCTGAATCGCAGAACATGGTAATTCTTTAACCTTGAAATGTAGTCTATTTTGTGATGTAAATTGGAGGCTGTACAAGTTATTGCGTGTTCCCCTTTAGATGGCTTCTGGGAAAACTGGCCTCAACACTGTATTGGATAAGGCACTTAGAAAACAGATTCATGCGTGGACCACAGCAATGTCCCTTTACTGAGAGCCAGCAATCAACGGATGTGTCTGATCGTGAATGGTTTTCCCTGTTGTTTGTTGTATTACTCGGTGTTGCATTTTAAGCTGTGCATGAGGCAGGACCCGGAGGCTGCTGCTTCTGCTGGGATTGAGGAAGAGCTGAGCGCCATGTAAGGCAAAGACACTGCGTTCCACTTTATCAGGTGCCTGGAGTGTAAGAGCTGCAGATAATATTGAGTCACATTAATCCCAACATATTTCAAATATTATGAAAATTAAATAAATTAAATCAAATAACTTTCATTAAAAAAATCAATCACACTTTACCTTGCTTTTTCAGTTGTTTTAAAGGAAAATTGATGCAGAGAATGTGTGAATACTACTTTTTGATGGTTCCAAGGCCAATGTGACCTGTTCTATTGCCTGCTAATTGTACGTTCCAGGTTGAACAATTATTTTTAGGAGGTCAAGGTGTATGAATGATAAGAACAGCTTGAAATTTATTTTCACGGTCGACACACATTTTCGCAAGGGAAAAAAACTGAAATAACCACAGTTACGCAAACACCAGTCCACCAAAAAAAAATCATTTTATTAAAACAAGGTAACATTTTTTTTATCATCATACGGATGAACTGTGCTAAATATATTTCTAAAAAGAAAAAGCAGGACGTGAGTCGTGAGCCAAGATCATGACTCTTTTACTCTTCTTCACATCAGTTTTCATCTGTGAGGAGGAGGAGGAGGGCGGCTCCTGATGTGCTGACACTTGGGGATGTGCCTCTGTGCCGGCCTGGGGGCAAAGCGCCGGCCGCAGTGAGGGCAGGGCACGTAGTCGGGGTTTGGATTCGCGGGGGGCTGGGGCAGGTTCACAACCTTCCCTCCTTGCGTGATCACCTGCAAGGTGCACTCCCTGGCCTATTTGATGCTCCGAATGAAATCCTCGTGCTTCTGCCTCCAGTTGTTCTTTCTCAGCTGGGAACAGGAAATGAAACCAATGAAACAGCTTCCAGAAAAAGTCCAGACTAGCACTGCGTACACAGTCTGGTCGCAAACCATTCACAAGGCAAGAAAATATCAATACAGTAATAACTTATTTTCTGGGCCTACCTTTCATGTCATTGGGTAGAGAGTACAATTTAGTTATGGTTTTGTTTCCCGTGAGTGCTATTTGCTTGATATCTCATGTAGATTTTTACAACAGAATTCAGAAGTCACTAAGACCCATTTATTCTGTCTGGCAAATGTGCCTTTGCGGCAGTTTTTCAGAAGAGTACTTCATAAAACACTTATTTATTGTTTACATTGATTTATAAGCTGAGTCTGACTCTAGGAGAAAACAAGGGAAGCTTGGAAAGAGTTTAAGGATAGCCCTTACCACGATTGGCGGTCTAACCTTCTTCTTATGGATGTATGTCTCCAGTTCTGTTCCCTTGGCCCTGTGCTTGAAAGAGTCAAAAACCTTCCTCTTTGAAGTCTGAAGCTTCTTGCAGATCTTGCTGTGTTTCTCCAACCTTTCTACAGCAAACTTCCTGTGACACAGTTCACAGGGCACCAGCTGAGGGTTTCCACTCTGGCTATTCTCATATGGAAATTGCTCAGTGGTAGGGCAGATCAGACTTGTAGGGGACAAATATCTGTTTTCCACTGACAGAGTTTGTTCATCCAGACATGCGGTGTTATTTCTGAAGTGGGCCTGCGCGGCCTGTGCCGCTGACACGTCACTTTCAGGGAGCCTTGCTTTCTTGAGGTACTTTCTCCTTCCACAGGGGACGTCTTCTAGCCCACGGCTGCAAGGGCTCACTTGACGTCTCTCCTGATGGGAAAGCGCAGAGGGAAAGTGCGATTCTGCGCATCCGCCGTCTTCCATTGGAGAACCATAATCAAGGTTGTCTCCTTTGAAAGGAAGGGCTTTCCTTGGAGTGAAGGCTTTTTGCTTCTCCATTCTGCAGGTCAGAAGAGGCACGGCCTTAGAGCGGTGGTTGGCCCACGGTCCTCTGGGGCGAAGCTCGCTCTGCCTCGCCTGGAGTGTCTTCCTTCGGGTCAGGAGTACTCTATTTTCCCTTCCGGCCACCTCTCTGGAGTCTTCCATCTCTCTCTGAACCATCCTCAGCTCCTCCTGAGCTCTAAAGAGCTTCGCCTGCATCATGGCCTCCTTCTGGCGAATCTCGTCCTTCATCATGGCCTCCTTCCGGCGCATCACATCCTGCAGACTGGCCTCCCTCCGGCGATGCTCCTCCTTCAGCGCGGCCTCTGCCTCGGCCACTTTTCGTAGCTCCTCTTGCAACTGAAAGTGCTCCTTCCCATTGGCATGAGAAGGGCATTGCCCTGGAGGGGTCGCCACCATGGGGAGGACAGTCCTGTCCTTAGGTTTGCGTACTCTTGAGCCCCTCCCCTCCGGCCTCTCGCAGGGCCTCTCATGACCATCCTGAGGCGGGGTGGGGGCAAACAAGGAATCACTCTGTGCTTCCGGGCGGTCCACAGCCCGAACCTCACCAGGGCCGGAGACTTTCCTGTTACCCATAGGCTTCAGGGGGTAAGACCGATCATACCCCACAATGTTCTTCTCGGGGCCCTGTTGGGTTTGGAAGCGATAGCTGTTCCCCGTCTTCTTCTCCGCAGCGTATTTGACATATTGGAAAGATTTTCTCATCTTCTGTAGAGCCGCCTCCTGCCGTCGATTGTATATGGCGATCATTTTTTTCTCCTTTTCCTGCATCAGTATCTCTTGGAAGGTGTCCTTCAGAAGCTGTATCTTGGGAGGCGTGCAGTACGTGGAGATCAGATCCTGTCGCCTTAAGGGCGCGGGTCGATTCGAGTCTGTGTCCTTCGGGGAGGGGGACAGAGCACCAGGCTTAGGACTGGGCTCCATTGGCAAATGAGATATGAGCTTTGTTTCCCAGGTATCTGGAAAAGGCAAAAATGGCAAATAAATGATATCCTGCACTGTCTAGTATGGTCTAATAGAAAAGAATAAAAAAAACAATTCAGGAAATACACAACTTTTTAATATTAAACCAAATGGTGTTGAATGCTGCATGCTGACTCAGTAGGAGACAGATCCTAAACATAAACATTATAATAAACATTTGTTTCCCAAATAACATTCTCAATGTTCAGAATGCTTAAAGTCATGAGCTTTTTTAAAAATGTTTAACTGAAACCTGGAAATGTGCTATTTCATTTCAAAGCTTGTATTATATCTATGATATAAATGTTTTTTTATATAAAATTAACCCATTATGCAACAGGGGTTTGAGCAAAAGTCACTGTGAATAAGGGAATTTATCAATATTAATTAGCCGTTTCACTACATTATAGATAGCTGAAGGATTATGATACAGTATATCGATTTCGCTACAAATTGACAAGCATATTTGATGACACTTACCAAACAAGTTTTAAACAGCGGAGAAATAGTTCACCACGACGATAGCAATGCAATGTTTGACTGCATCTCCCTATGTGATATATCTGTATTTGGGTAAATACAGATCACGTAATTCAGGGAGCACTGTTACGTCAGGTCACCAACCATTATTACGACACTCATATGTCATAGAGCTCCTTAGGATGTTTGTATAATCTCTATCCAAATTTTCATATGGCCGCAGTTACGGCGTTTATTTTACAGTTAATGTAACAGGATGTCATTATATTTTTCTGTCTTTATGGTGGCAGACCACTTAACTAAATCTGAGTAGGCGGTTTCTACAAATGGGTCAGATAAAATATTAAATATACAGTAAAAGCTCACACCTATTCATACCCTTTATGTACTGTATATCTACAATTACGTATACTGTATAATACGATAACTACCATTACAAAATGTCTCCCTTTTGATTTGAAGTGGTTCTTTTAAATAAGTAAATTGCAATCACTTAGCCTACATCTGAGCTCCTAATTCATCGCGACGACGGACTGAGACTCCAGTTGGATTTGTGAGAAGTAAAGGGGTGTGCCTGTTTTAAAACCGATTCATACGTCTTAAACACATGGACATTGATAGGAGTCTGTGTTATATAATTTATCTTTTTATTTTATTTAAATTTAAGTATCACATACACATTTTCAAAGTAACTGTACCCCTTTTAATTATGATCCCCATCGCTCACAGCTCCGAAGCTGAGACGAGGGCTACTTCAGATGGGATTTCCAACATTTCTCTCTTAGCTTGTATACCGGTGGAAAGGAGAGGGCTCTTAAAACGTGTTGATAGTAAGATTGGGATGTATTTGCAGTCTAGATATAGTTTTTTAATGTTCGGAGCCGGCACAGATTCATTTTCTTACGACTGCTTTTCTGGATGACAATAACAATGCAAACGATGGTGTTAAGGCGAGGCTGTGCCTTAAGGCTCCTCTGCTTACAATATTCAGCGCGTAAATCGCAAACGAGCGCCTCTCTTACGATGAAAATGTGGCAAATAATAACACGAGATTTAAACCTACGGCTTACAAATTTATGCGTAAACACTAAAACCGTATCTTTAGCAAAACTGGCGAGACAATGTGTTTTATCATTTAAAAAAGTACTGGAAAATAATAAATTGTTATCACGATAAACAGAGGTTACTGATCTACTACTGTACGCTGTGACCAAAAATGAGAGTCCCCCGATCCTCGCAGCCTTCATGCTTTGGTCTGGGCCTGGCCGTTTTTTTTTTAGGATAATGGGGTCAAGTTAAGAAATTATGCAAGTTTCTAATCAAATCCAAGGGCGCCTCGATCTCCTAAACATCTTTAGAAGGCCGACGGACCACACTGCACGGTCCGGGTCCGGGCCCTGACCCGGTTCTGGATAATGCCAGCTTAAAGTGAAAAATTCTACTGTACATATTATGTTTCTTATTATGGTATATATGTATAATATAGCGCGACCGCTTCACGAAGCTAGAAAGAAAGTTATCCGCCATTTTTATTTTACCTTCAATTGAATTTGCCATTAAAATCACGATTAATACCGCAGCTGCTAAATTACTTACCTAAAAGCGTTCAGATACAAAAGCACTTGAGCTGTAATGTTTATGTACTGTTGCCACGATGACCTACTTCAAGAAGAATTGTTACATAGACCGCCAAGGACTGTCATCACACTTTACGTCATAAAGCGCTTTAAAACTTTTGACAAGTTCAACACCTCATATTTTGTACTGTTTATCATGGTAAAAGCAACTCAAAGCAATTCTAAAAATGATCGAAAGGTAAAAATACAAGCTTATACGAGCTGTCGTTTTAACATTTATAACATATATTTAAACAAAACATATATAATCTATTTTAATAAAATAGAAAAGTGTTCTTAGTCTTCACTTAAAAGCTGTTAGAAGCTGCCTTTCTGACAAGAGAGTTCTGTGAGTTCCACAGTCTCAGTGCATTAAAGTCAAAACCAGTTGCTTTTTATTTCCTGTTTTACGACAGAGCAAGGAGGGTGTCCACAGACCACTGTGCACCTGCAGACTGATATGGGGGGTAAAAAGTCTAGAAGTTAGTAAATAAGATTCTAATATATGTTCTAAAACACACCGGACACCTGTACAGTGATGCCAACACAGTGATCTGAGCTCCTTCTTTGAGTTAAATCCTAGCATCTGCATTTTTTACAAGTTGTTGCTATGGCAGAGCATGACCAGAGCATAACAGAAACCACCCATTTTCTAACCGCTTCATCCAATTCAGGGTCAGGGGGTCAGGGGGTCGCGGGGCATGGGGGAGCCAGAGCCTCAGAAAGTAATAAGCAGGAGATACCTGGGACTGGATGGTAGTCCAATGCAGGGAAGACACAGACACTCCCCAATTATCCCAGAAGCCAATAAACCTACCAGTAGTTCTTTGAACTGTGGGAGGAAGCCGGAGCACCCAAAGCAAACTCATGCAAACATGGGGAGAACATACAAGCTCCATACAGATAGCACCCAAGGTCCAGAAGTGTACCCAGGGCCTCAGCACTGTGAGCTAGCAATGCTAAACGCTGGGCTACTGTGCATGCTAATTTCTAGGCATCAGGTGATCAATCAGGTAGTGTTTCTCAGATAAAAGGACACCAGTAATTTAGTATGAGATTCAAATTGACCTCAGAACAAAATATAACTTATATAGAACTTACTACAGCATAACTGTCTTATATGGCTCTTGTAGAAAATATTAACAGCATGCCTATTAAACATACAGTATCTAGCAATCAGCAATCAAAATAAAAACATTTCCAAACATGGAAACTGCCCAGTTAATGAAGCATTTCAAAGACATTAATCTATTCGATAATTGCAGTTTCAAGTAGATAACAGATTTATATTCAGATTACGAAAGTATCATAACAACGGCTGCTTTTGTAAGGAATCCATGAATACCACTGTACATGAGAATTTCACACCTATTTGTAATCAATACACAAAATCCTATTGAAATTCAGGTACTTGTTCATTCAGCATTGCTTGACTCCGCGGACTCCTTGTTGTTTCAATATTCTAGCAATAGGACTAATCGCCAATACAGTGGCGTTGTAATCGATTCCTTCTGCCAGCAGAGGACGGTATTCGCACAGCCAGTTCAGGATTAGATACGGTCCTCGCAGTTCACAGTACAACTGGCCACAGCCGTACTCGGAATATGCTCTCGATAACCTTGTTTAGTTTAAGAACGGCCGTATTTCATATCAACCCACAGATGCACTGCATAAACACTAGAATTCTGGTTGTACTTAAATTGACCTTATACGTTTTGGATTATGTTTAACCTTCTTCAATTTCTTCAACCATATTTTGAGATGATTACGTTTACAGAAGCAAATATTATTCAGTGCTTTTTCTTCACTCCTTTAATCAAACCCACATTTCTTTAAGGAGGGCCATTGTGAAACTCCCCAAAGTGAGCTGAAATAATCTTTTATTCTTCACACCTGCGAAGTCATTCCTTCATTGTGTAATATGAAGGTCTTTCATTATTCACGTATACTACAACATCTGAAATAATGGGTCTTGAAATAGTTGAATGAAAGAAAATCCTGAATAACTCCTCCAAATGCGTGTTACACTTTCATCAGGTACACACACTTTGAATGTGATGAACTATAAAAAGTTATTTTAACCATACCCAATGGAGCTCAGGAGTGCGATTGCATACATAATCATGTTTTCAGTGTTTGGACATCAGCCGTACATCAGAACAATCATTTCACTAACACAGCTCCATGTTGAGTGACTTCCCTCCAAAAACACAAAGTCACTTTCCCTTAGCAATTATTGCATGGACTTAGATTATCTGCCTTCTGCATCAAGCCCTGTATGATATACTGTACAAAGCCAAGCTTTGGGATAGTGCTTTGTTTGGATCCTTGTCTTGATCCTTTTGGATCCCAGGCTGCTCATTTGCAAATGAGTTTTGACATTAATTATAGTGACTATAGCAATGAGGTGGCACTGTGGTTCAGAGCTGGGGTCCTGGGTTCGATTCCTGGGGTGCAGTCTGGATGGAATTGTATGTTCTCCCTTCATTTGTGTGGATTTCTTCCAGGTGCTCCAGTTTCTTCCCACAGTCCAAAGACATACAGTACTAGTAGGTTAAGGTGGAACTACAGTCCCAATTTTGCAGACACAAAAGTATTTAATTTCAGTCACAAAATAAAATCATTGACATTATAGAAAAACTTTACAAACTCAAAATTGAGCACAAAATCATGAATTTTGTGAAAGTACTGTAAGTTACGCCATGTTGTAACAAATTCGCATTCAAGTTCCACACAAATTGCGATGTGATGCAGCCCTTCCTGCTCACTAATCACTGTAATGACTAATGCAATGTGATGTAGGAGAGAAAAGGTATAGGTTATGCAGCAAACATTTCACTGCAAAAAACGTTCCATTCCAAGGTTCTTTATGCAGAGTTAACAATGTAATATTATTTATTGGCAAAAACGTAAAAAAGTTGAGAGCAATATTTCCATTGGATTAAACGAGATGTATTCACAAGCCTGCTCCTTTACAATGTCACAGGGCCACATCAGATTACAGGAAGTTTTGCTGCCTCGTTCTGAATCGCAGAACATGGTAATTCTTTAACCTTGAAATGTAGTCTATTTTGTGATGTAAATTGGAGGTTTTATAAGTTATTGTGTGTTCCCCTTTAGATGGCTTCTGGGAAAACTGGCCTCAACACTGTATTGGATAAGGCACTTAGAAAACAGATTCATGCGTGGACCACAGCAATGTCCCTTTACTGAGCCAGCAATCAACGGATGTGTCTGATCGTGAATGGTTTTCCCTGTTGTTTGTTGTATTACTCGGTGTTGCATTTTAAGCTGTGCATGAGGCAGGACCCGGAGGCTGCTGCTTCTGCTGGGATTGAGGAAGAGCTGAGCGCCATGTAAGGCAAAGACACTGCGTTCCACTTTATCAGGTGCCTGGAGTGTAAGAGCTGCAGATAATATTGAGTCACATTAATCCCAACATATTTCAAATATTATGAAAATTAAATAAATTAAATCAAATAACTTTCATTAAAAAAATCAATCACTCTTTACCTTGCTTTTTCAGTTGTTTTTAAGGAAAATTGATGCCGAGAATGTGTGAATACTGCTTTTTGATGGTTCCAAGGCCAATGTCACCTGTTCTATTGCCTGCTAATTGTACGTTCCAGGTTGAACAATTATTTTTAGGAGGTCAAGGTGTATGAATGATAAGAACAGCTTGAAATTTATTTTCACGGTCGACACACATTTTCGCAAGGGAAAAAACTGAAATAACCACAGTTACGCAAACACCAGTCCACCAAAAAAAAATCATTTTATTAAAACAAGGTAACATTTTTTTTATCATCATACGGATGAACTGTGCTAAATATATTTCTAAAAAGAAAAAGCAGGACGTGAGTCGTGAGCCAAGATCATGACTCTTTTACTCTTCTTCACATCAGTTTTCATCTGTGAGGAGGAGGAGGGGGGCGGCTCCTGATGTGCTGACACTTGGGGATGTGCCTCTGTGCCGGCCTGGGGGCAAAGCGCCGGCCGCAGTGAGGGCAGGGCACGTAGTCGGGGTTTGGATTCGCGGGGGGCTGGGGCAGGTTCACAACCTTCCCTCCTTGCGTGATCACCTGCAAGGTGCACTCCCTGGCCTATTTGATGCTCCGAATGAAATCCTCGTGCTTCTGCCTCCAGTTGTTCTTTCTCAGCTGGGAACAGGAAATGAAACCAATGAAACAGCTTCCAGAAAAAGTCCAGACTAGCACTGCGTACACAGTCTGGTCGCAAACCATTCACAAGGCAAGAAAATATCAATACAGTAATAACGTAGCTTTCTGGGCCTACCTTTCATGTCATTGGGTAGAGAGTACAATTTAGTTATGGTTTTGTTTCCCGTGAGTGCTATTTGCTTGATATCTCATGTAGATTTTTACAACAGAATTCAGAGGTCACTAAGACCCATTTATTCTGTCTGGTAAATGTGCCTTTGCGGCAGTTTTTCAGAAGAGTACTTCATAAAACACTTATTTATTGTTTACATTGATTTATAAGCTGAGTCTGACTCTAGGAGAAAACAAGGGAAGCTTGGAAAGAGTTTAAGGATAGCCCTTACCACGATTGGCGGTCTAACCTTCTTCTTATGGATGTATGTCTCCAGTTCTGTTCCCTTGGCCCTGTGCTTGAAAGAGTCAAAAACCTTCCTCTTTGAATTCTGAAGCTTCTTGCAGATCTTGCTGTGTTTCTCCAACCTCTCTACAGCAAACTTCCTGTGACACAGTTCACAGGGCACCAGCTGAGGGTTTCCACTCTGGCTATTCTCATATGGAAATTGCTCAGCGATAGGGCACATCAGACTTGTAGGGGACAAATATCTGTTTTCCACTGACAGAGTTTGTTCATCCAGACATGCGGTGTTATTTCTGAAGTGGGCCTGCGCAGCCTGTGCCGCTGACACGTCACTTTCAGGGAGCCTTGCTTTCTTGAGGTACTTTCTCCTTCCACAGGGGACGTCTTCTAGCCCACGGCTGTAAGGGCTCACTTGACGTCTCTCCTGATGGGAAAGCGCAGAGGGAAAGTGCGATTCTGCGCATCCGCCGTCTTCCATTGGAGAACCATAATCAAGGTTGTCTCCTTTGAAAGGAAGGGCTTTCCTTGGAGTGAAGGCTTTTTGCTTCTCCATTCTACAGGTCAGAAGAGGCACGGCCTTAGAGCAGTGGTTGGCCCACGGTCCTCTGGGGCGAAGCTCGCTCTGCCTCGCCTGGAGTGTCTTCCTTCGGGTCAGGAGTCCTCTATTTTCCCTTCCGGCCACCTCTCTGGAGTCTTCCATCTCTCTCTGAACCATCCTCAGCTCCTCCTGAGCTCTAAAGAGCTTCGCCTGCATCATGGCCTCCTTCTGGCGAATCTCGTCCTTCATCATGGCCTCCTTCTGGTGCATCACATCCTGCAGACTGGCCTCCCTCCGGCGATGCTCTTCCTTCAGCGCGGCCTCTGCCTCGGCCACTTTTCGTAGCTCCTCTTGCAACTGAAAGTGTTCCTTCCCATTGGCATGAGAAGGGCATTGCCCTGGAGGGGTCGCCACCATGGGGAGGACAGTCCTGTCCTTAGGTTTGCGTACTCTTGAGCCCCTCCTGCCCGGCCTCTCGCAGGGCCTCTCATGACCATCCTGAGGCGGGGTGGGGGCAAACAAGGAATCACTCTGTGCTTCCGGGCGGTCCACAGCCGGAACCTCACCAGGGCCGGAGACTTTCCTGTTACCCATAGGCTTCAGGGGGTAAGACCGATCATACCCCACAATGTTCTTCTCGGGGCCCTGTTGGGCTTGGAAGCGATAGCTGTTCCCCGTCTTCTTCTCCGCAGCGTATTTGACATATTGGAAAGATTTTCTCATCTTCTGTAGAGCTGTTTCCTGCCGCCAATTGTACATGGCGATCATTTTTTTCTCCTTTTCCTGCATCAGTTTCTCTTGGAAGGTGTCCTTCAGAAGCTGTATCTTGGGAGACGGGCAGTACGTGGAGATCAGATCCTGTCACCTTAAGGGCGCGGGTTGATTCGAGTCTGTGTCCTTCGGGGAGGGGGACAGAGCACCAGGCTTAGGACTGGGCTTCATTGGCAAATGAGATATGAGCTTTGTTTCCCAGGTATCTGGAAAAAGCAAAAATGGCAAATAAATAATATCCTGCACAGTCTAGTATGGTCTAATAGAAAATAATAAAAAAAACAATTCAGGAAATACACAACTTTTTAATATTAAACCTAATGGTGTTGAATGCTGCATGCTGACTCAGTAGGAGACAGATCCTAAACATAAACATTATAATAAACATTTGTTTCCCAAATAACATTCTCAATGTTCAGAATGCTTAAAGTCATGAGCTTTTTTAAAAATGTTTAACTGAAACCTGGAAATGTACTATTTCATTTCAAAGCTTGTATTATATCTATGATATAAATGTTTTTTATATAAAATTAACCCATTATGCAACAGGGGTTTGAGCAAAAGTCATTGTGAATAAGGGAATTTATCAATATTAATTAGCCGTTTCACTACATTATAGATAGCTGAAGGATTATGATACAGTATATCGATTTCGCTACAAATTGACAAGCATATTTGATGACACTTACCAAACAAGTTTTAAACAGCGGAGAAATAGTTCACCACGACGATAGCAATGCAATGTTTGACTGCATCTCCCTAGGTGATATACCTGTATTTGGGTATATACAGATCACGTAATTCAGGGAGCACTGTTACGTCAGGTCACCAACCATTATTACAACGCTCATATGTCATAGAGCTCCTTAGGATGTTTGTATAATCTTTATCCAAATTTTCATATGGCCGCAGTTACGGCGTTTATTTTACAGTTAATGTAACAGGGTGTCATTATATTTTTCTGTCTTTATGGTGGCAGACCACTTAACTAAATCTGAGTAGGCGGTTTCTACAAATGGGTCAGATAAAATATTAAATATACAGAAAAAGCTCACACCTTTTCATACCCTTTATGTACTGTATATCTTCAATTACGTATACTGTATAATACGATAACTACCATTACAAAATGTCTCTCTTTTGATTTGAAGTGGTTCTTTTAAATAAGTAAATTGCAATCACTTAGCCTACATCTGAGCTCCTAATTCATCGCGACGACGGACTGAGACTCCAGTTGGATTTGTGAGAAGTAAAGGGGTGTGCCTGTTTTAAAACCGATTCATACGTCTTAAACACATGGACATTGATAAGCAGTCTGTGTTATATAATTTATCTTTTTATTTTATTTAAATTTAAGTATCACATACACATTTTCAAAGTAACTGTACCCCTTTTAATTATGATTCCCATCACTCACAGCTCCGAAGCTGAGACGAGGGCTACTTCAGATGGGATTTCCAATATTTCTCTCTTAGCTTGTATACCGGTGGAAAGGAGAGCGCTCTTAAAACGTGTTGATAGTAAGATTGGGATGTATTTGCAGTGTAGATATAGTTTTTTTAATGTTCGGAGCCGGCACAGATTCATTTTAATCGCAAACGAGCGCCTCTCTTACGATGAAAATGCGGCAAATAAGAACACGAGATTTAAACCTACGGCTTACAAATTTATGCGTAAACACTAAAACCGTATCTTTAGCAAAACTGGCGAGACAATGTGTTTTATCATTTAAAAAAGTACTGGAAAATAATTAAAGGTTATCACGATAAACAAAGGTTACTGATCTACTACTGTACTCTGTGACCAAAAATGAGAGTCCCCCGATCCTCGCAGCCTTCATGCTTTGGTCTTGGCCTGGCCGTTTTTTTTAAGATAATGGGGTCAAGTTAAGAAATTATGCAAGTTTCTAATCAAATACAAGGGCGCCAGCTTAAGGTGAAAAATTCTACTGTACATATTATGTTTCTTATTATGGTATATATGTATAATGTGGCGCGACCGCTTCACGAAGCTAGAAAGAAAGTTATCCGCCATTTTTATTTTACCTGCAATTGAATTTGCCATTAAAATCACGATTAATACCGCAGCTGCTAAATTACTTACCTAAAAGCGTTCAGATACAAAAGCACTTGAGCTGTAATGTTTATATACTGTTGGCCCGATGACCTACTTCAAGAAGAATTGTTACATAGACCGCCAAGGACTGTCATCACACTTTACGTCATAAAGCGCTTTAAAACTTTTGACAAGTTCAACACCTCATATTTTGTACTGTTTATCATGGTAAAAGCAACTCAAAGCAATTCTAAAAATGATCGAAAGGTAAAAATACAAGCTTATACGAGCTGTCGTTTTAACATTTATAACATATATTTAAACAAAACATATATAATCTATTTTAATAAAATAGAAAAGTGTTCTTAGTCTTCACTTAAAAGCTGTTAGAAGCTGCCTTTCTGACAAGAGAGTTCTGTGAGTTCCACAGTCTCAGTGCATTAAAGTCAAAACCAGTTGCTTTTTATTTCCTGTTTTACGACAGAGCAAGGAGGGTGTCCACAGACCACTGTGCACCTGCAGACTGATATGGGGGGTAAAAAGTCTAGAAGTTAGTAAATAAGATTCTAACATATGTTCTAAAACACACCGGACACCTGTACAGTGATGCCAACACAGTGATCTGAGCTCCTTCTTTGAGTTAAATCCTAGCATCTGCATTTTTTACAAGTTGTTGCTATGGCAGAGCATGACCAGAGCATAACAGAAACCACCCATTTTCTAACCGCTTCATCCAATTCAGGGTCAGGGGGTCAGGGGGTCGCGGGGCATGGGGGAGCCAGAGCCTCAGAAAGTAATAAGCAGGAGATACCTGGGACTGGATGGTAGTCCAATGCAGGGAAGACACAGACACTCCCCAATTATCCCAGAAGCCAATAAACCTACCAGTAGTTCTTTGAACTGTGGGAGGAAGCCGGAGCACCCAAAGCAAACTCATGCAAACATGGGGAGAACATACAAGCTCCATACAGATAGCACCCAAGGTCCAGAAGTGTACCCAGGGCCTCAGCACTGTGAGCTAGCAATGCTAAACGCTGGGCTACTGTGCATGCTAATTTCTAGGCATCAGGTGATCAATCAGGTAGTGTTTCTCAGATAAAAGGACACCAGTAATTTAGTATGAGATTCAAATTGACCTCAGAACAAAATATAACTTATATAGAACTTACTACAGCATAACTGTCTTATATGGCTCTTGTAGAAAATATTAACAGCATGCCTATTAAACATACAGTATCTAGCAATCAGCAATCAAAATAAAAACATTTCCAAACATGGAAACTGCCCAGTTAATGAAGCATTTCAAAGACATTAATCTATTCGATAATTGCAGTTTCAAGTAGATAACAGATTTATATTCAGATTACGAAAGTATCATAACAACGGCTGCTTTTGTAAGGAATCCATGAATACCACTGTACATGAGAATTTCACACCTATTTGTAATCAATACACAAAATCCTATTGAAATTCAGGTACTTGTTCATTCAGCATTGCTTGACTCCGCGGACTCCTTGTTGTTTCAATATTCTAGCAATAGGACTAATCGCCAATACAGTGGCGTTGTAATCGATTCCTTCTGCCAGCAGAGGACGGTATTCGCACAGCCAGTTCAGGATTAGATACGGTCCTCGCAGTTCACAGTACAACTGGCCACAGCCGTACTCGGAATATGCTCTCGATAACCTTGTTTAGTTTAAGAACGGCCGTATTTCATATCAACCCACAGATGCACTGCATAAACACTAGAATTCTGGTTGTACTTAAATTGACCTTATACGTTTTGGATTATGTTTAACCTTCTTCAATTTCTTCAACCATATTTTGAGATGATTACGTTTACAGAAGCAAATATTATTCAGTGCTTTTTCTTCACTCCTTTAATCAAACCCACATTTCTTTAAGGAGGGCCATTGTGAAACTCCCCAAAGTGAGCTGAAATAATCTTTTATTCTTCACACCTGCGAAGTCATTCCTTCATTGTGTAATATGAAGGTCTTTCATTATTCACGTATACTACAACATCTGAAATAATGGGTCTTGAAATAGTTGAATGAAAGAAAATCCTGAATAACTCCTCCAAATGCGTGTTACACTTTCATCAGGTACACACACTTTGAATGTGATGAACTATAAAAAGTTATTTTAACCATACCCAATGGAGCTCAGGAGTGCGATTGCATACATAATCATGTTTTCAGTGTTTGGACATCAGCCGTACATCAGAACAATCATTTCACTAACACAGCTCCATGTTGAGTGACTTCCCTCCAAAAACACAAAGTCACTTTCCCTTAGCAATTATTGCATGGACTTAGATTATCTGCCTTCTGCATCAAGCCCTGTATGATATACTGTACAAAGCCAAGCTTTGGGATAGTGCTTTGTTTGGATCCTTGTCTTGATCCTTTTGGATCCCAGGCTGCTCATTTGCAAATGAGTTTTGACATTAATTATAGTGACTATAGCAATGAGGTGGCACTGTGGTTCAGAGCTGGGGTCCTGGGTTCGATTCCTGGGGTGCAGTCTGGATGGAATTGTATGTTCTCCCTTCATTTGTGTGGATTTCTTCCAGGTGCTCCAGTTTCTTCCCACAGTCCAAAGACATACAGTACTAGTAGGTTAAGGTGGAACTACAGTCCCAATTTTGCAGACACAAAAGTATTTAATTTCAGTCACAAAATAAAATCATTGACATTATAGAAAAACTTTACAAACTCAAAATTGAGCACAAAATCATGAATTTTGTGAAAGTACTGTAAGTTACGCCATGTTGTAACAAATTCGCATTCAAGTTCCACACAAATTGCGATGTGATGCAGCCCTTCCTGCTCACTAATCACTGTAATGACTAATGCAATGTGATGTAGGAGAGAAAAGGTATAGGTTATGCAGCAAACATTTCACTGCAAAAAACGTTCCATTCCAAGGTTCTTTATGCAGAGTTAACAATGTAATATTATTTATTGGCAAAAACGTAAAAAAGTTGAGAGCAATATTTCCATTGGATTAAACGAGATGTATTCACAAGCCTGCTCCTTTACAATGTCACAGGGCCACATCAGATTACAGGAAGTTTTGCTGCCTCGTTCTGAATCGCAGAACATGGTAATTCTTTAACCTTGAAATGTAGTCTATTTTGTGATGTAAATTGGAGGTTTTACAAGTTATTGTGTGTTCCCCTTTAGATGGCTTCTGGGAAAACTGGCCTCAACACTGTATTGGATAAGGCACTTAGAAAACAGATTCATGCGTGGACCACAGCAATGTCCCTTTACTGAGAGCCAGCAATCAACGGATGTGTCTGATCGTGAATGGTTTTCCCTGTTGTTTGTTGTATTACTCGGTGTTGCATTTTAAGCTGTGCATGAGGCAGGACCCGGAGGCTGCTGCTTCTGCTGGGATTGAGGAAGAGCTGAGCGCCATGTAAGGCAAAGACACTGCGTTCCACTTTATCAGGTGCCTGGAGTGTAAGAGCTGCAGATAATATTGAGTCACATTAATCCCAACATATTTCAAATATTATGAAAATTAAATAAATTAAATCAAATAACTTTCATTAAAAAAATCAATTACACTTTACCTTGCTTTTTCAGTTGTTTTAAAGGAAAATTGATGCAGAGAATGTGTGAATACTACTTTTTGATGGTTCCAAGGCCAATGTGACCTGTTCTATTGCCTGCTAATTGTACGTTCCAGGTTGAACAATTATTTTTAGGAGGTCAAGGTGTATGAATGATAAGAACAGCTTGAAATTTATTTTCACGGTCGACACACATTTTCGCAAGGGAAAAAAACTGAAATAACCACAGTTACGCAAACACCAGTCCACCCAAAAAAAATCATTTTATTAAAACAAGGTAACATTTTTTTTATCATCATACGGATGAACTGTGCTAAATATATTTCTAAAAAGAAAAAGCAGGACGTGAGTCGTGAGCCAAGATCATGACTCTTTTACTCTTCTTCACATCAGTTTTCATCTGTGAGGAGGAGGAGGAGGGCGGCTCCTGATGTGCTGACACTTGGGGATGTGCCTCTGTGCCGGCCTGGGGGCAAAGCGCCGGCCGCAGTGAGGGCAGGGCACGTAGTCGGGGTTTGGATTCGCGGGGGGCTGGGGCAGGTTCACAACCTTCCCTCCTTGCGTGATCACCTGCTGCACCTCCCTGGCCTATTTGATGCTCCGAATGAAATCCTCCTGCTTCTGCCTCCAGTTGTTCTTTCTCAGCTGGGAACAGGAAATGAAACCAATGAAACAGCTTCCAGAAAAAGTCCAGACTAGCACTGCGTACACAGTCTGGTCGCAAACCATTCACAAGGCAAGAAAATATCAATACAGTAATAACTTAGCTTTCTGGGCCTACCTTTCATGTCATTGGGTAGAGAGTACAATTTAGTTATGGTTTTGTTTCCCGTGAGTGCTATTTGCTTGATATCTCATGTAGATTTTTACAACAGAATTCAGAAGTCACTAAGACCCATTTATTCTGTCTGGCAAATGTGCCTTTGCGGCAGTTTTTCAGAAGAGTACTTCATAAAACACTTATTTATTGTTTACATTGATTTATAAGCTGAGTCTGACTCTAGGAGAAAACAAGGGAAGCTTGGAAAGAGTTTAAGGATAGCCCTTACCACGATTGGCGGTTTAACCTTCTTTTTATGGATGTATGTCTCCAGTTCTGTTCCCTTGGCCCTGTGCTTGAAAGAGTCAAAAACCTTCCTCTTTGAATTCTGAAGCTTCTTGCAGATCTTGCTGTGTTTCTCCAACCTCTCTACAGCAAACTTCCTGTGACACAGTTCACAGGGCACCAGCTGAGGGTTTCCACTCTGGCTATTCTCATATGGAAATTGCTCAGCGGTAGGGCACATCAGACTTGTAGGGGACTGTTGTAACAGAAGAAATAAGGTTCTTGATCCCGAGATGAAGTAAAACAAATGAGTTTATTGCATGCAAGGAACAATAAAGCCGAAGTCTTGTTTCCCGCAAGAAACAACAAAACCGAAGTATTGTTAGCCGTACTGTTACAAACTTTTGGGTTATATAGTGTTTTCTTCTCCGTTTCTGACGTCACTTGGTCTGATGGTAAAGAGGGGGGTTCATGGTATTTGGCCAGTTTACGATGTTCTGGACAAATGGTCAGTTTAAGATTACACCCAGGGGGGTTCCTAGCTTGCATCTGCAGTCCTTATCAGTTAACCCCCTTTCCTGCCATAAACCCCAGCTTGTGACATAGAAGTCTAAACCCCCTACAGAAAGGATTAAATTCAAACCCCCGTCTTCACATCATTCTTCAATGTCAAGTGGCAAATGTTGACTGGTGATGTTATGTGAATCTTAGGAAATGGTCATTTTTCAATCGAGTCTATGTTTCTCAGAATTTGAGACAGAGAGGTCAATCTCTGCAATCCGAGCTGAGGGCATTTCTTGGAATGGAAAGGTAAGAGCAACGTGTTCTTTGATTTCTCTTAAGACTCTTCGCCAGATTTTACGATGAAAAATGTAAATAATAATAACAAACATTATTTTATATAGTGCCTTGAAAGGTGGCTTCTTTACAGAATGACAAAACCAACTACAATAAATAATACACAAGATATGCATGATGACAATACACAGTTAGAGGAGACAGTAGATGGTCATTGTCAGTGTACTCTGAAGGTAGTTTTCCAATTTTTTGGAACGGGGTAAAAGAGGCCACCTCTACTAGAATCTTTGTCCTAACCAAAAATGTAACAAAGTATAATAATAATATTAAAAATAATAATGATAAACTTTATCTATAGAGCACCTTTCATACAAATAGTGCTTTGGTGCTTTAAAAACCAAACGTAAAAATAAAATATTAAAATTGAGAGATATACTTTCAGTTGTAAAGGAAAATACAGCAATACAGTAAAGCAACATACATGTCAATTAAATAAATAAAAATTAGGAAAGTCGTAATAAAATAAGAACAATTAAAGAGAACTAAAAAAAGAAACAGAAATAGAAAGAACAAAGAACCACTTTAACTAAAAGCAACATTTTCAAATGTTTTTTAAAACAATGTACCGAGCTTGACTGCCTAATAAAAAGTGGAAGTGAGTTTCATAATTTAGAAGCATAAAAACAAAAAGCAGCCTCTCCACTCTTTCTGCATTTCACATGTGGTATTTGCAGTAGGCCAGTATGTGCAGATCTCAGGTCACGTATAGGAACATATGAAGACAGACATTCAGTAAGGTACAGACGTCCTAGGTCGCTTAAAGCTTTAAAAACAAGTAAAAGAACTTTCAAATTTATCCTCGATAATACAGGTGACCAGTGAAGTTTTTTCAAAACAGGAATGATATTCTCTTTCTTGTATTTGTTAGGATCTGTGCTACTGCATTTCGAACAAGTAGTAAGGGATTTATTGTTTTCTTGGGAAGCTCACAAAACAGAGCAATAAAATCATATCCACATCAATGTGAGCAATGGAGAAGTCAAATTAACGTGTCTAAATATCATCTAGTTCTATCCCAGGGAAGAGGGCTGTTGCCTACACAGACGACAAGACACAAAACGCTCAACTGTGCAAAACACGCATAAGGACATCAGTCAGGAGGAACAGGGTAAAGTGTTTTTACTTCTTCACCATGGTCATGTAGTTTCACTCCAAGCACTGTCATATGAAATAACTGTGGAAACGACCTCCCCAACATTTTGGGTTGTTGCATTTTGCTTCAATGAATTTTAACCTTTTCTTTTAGACATTAAGAGGAAGGACACATTCACCCTTGGTAGAGATTCAGTTGTTCTATGAGATGTCAAGGTGAGAATTAACCACTTCAGGGATAAGTCAATCCACATGACTGAAAAAGGGGCAATGAACAGGATATGGGGATTTTGCTAGTTATAAAGTACAATAATCATCATTACATGATCTAAGACTACTGAAGTATAAGCTGTGTCCCTGACTGATTAATTAGCAAATTCATCTTTGTAGAGTGCAGCTACTATCTATTCAGTGGCATTTCCTTAAAACAACTGTATTCCCACATTCTAAATATGGAGTGAGATCATGTAGAGAATGTTGGACTTGTAATAACTAATTGAAGGATAATAATAATCAACGAAAGTGCTTAAAAGTATCAACAAATGCCTTCAAAGTACTTGACACGTACTTTGCTTTCAAAAGTGAAACATAATTAATGCTTACGTAAGATTTCTCTTGACTTCTCAGGAGTATACTAACTCCAAGGACAAGTAACATCACAAACCATTATTTAAGTGCTGATGTTGGAGCTGCAATACTACTACCAAGACAAAAAATGATACAGGTAACACTGCTTTCAGATTTCTAAGAATTGCTAAAATAGTATGTTTACAGAGCATTCAGAGTCTCATAGAGAAAATAAGTTGAGAATATGACAAGTTCCTACCATCTCAAACACTGCCAATCTAGAACAAAAAGAAAGTACTTGAACGCCTACAGTAATGGAACACAAACCAGAACATATCAGTGCATGACAAGGTAATGTAGTCACAAAATGATTCTACCCTTTCAAGTCCCAAAAAGGACCGAGGAACTTACCGGAGGCGATACCTGGATTTCAAACAGAGTACAATGTAGCCACTGTAGGGGAGAAGATCACAGAGAGCTCTTCTCAGATTGCTCAGAGTCAGCCCCAGCACCCTGTCCTGACTGAAACAGACAACGTGGTCAAACAGGCAGGTAGAAATGAGTAAGGAACAGAGAGTATGGTTATTCTTGCATTGTTTTGTTCGTCTGTCAAAGAAAAGAGTGCTTCTGACGTTTGTCAATGTTCATCTTTATTTTAGGAGAAGAACAAACGGTGGTATCACACTTTGCTCAAGTGTATGATACCATGTGTGTACAGCAGACATCACCAAAGGAACAGGAGACACCTGAGTAGAGAACAAGAATATGAAAAGACTGATGAAAAAAAGCACCAGGAGAAATCCATTGAATATGCACAATCTCGTCCAGTATTTCAATGAAAAGTTTCAGTGTTGTTTTTAGTGTCGTCGTATTGCATACATTTAAAACAATGTGTCTTGTTTAATGAACAATTTGATTTACTTTAGTAAAAAGTGTTGTTTACTGTAGTCCTAGCATGGATGCAATTGTTAGAAAAAACTTGAATGAAAAACTGAATGTTTCATACAATATGGGTTTGTGTTAACCCACACACCTAAGTGAAATGTTTGATTACGTTTACAAGACATAACACATAGTTCAGTTGAGTGTGAAAGGGAACAACAGAGAAAGTCACAAACAAAACATTTGTGAAGGACTTGAATGTTTTTTCTTTAGAAATGACAAAAAATAAAGAATTTTTCAACAAGATGTCTTTCTATAGCGAGTTTCATTTGAGATAGTCTTTTCTTAGAAGTGCAAGAGTGGTATTCCCTACAACTTATTCCCCGATTTGATCATTCTCAGAAATTAGGAGACGGAAACCACACCTACTGTAATATTAGACCTTGTAACAAGGCAACTAGGTTTCAATGGTTTAAAAGGTGCAGAAAGAGGCTCATGTATAATGACCTCCAGTGTCCCACAGGTTTCCCAAATCATTTCTTAGAGTATGGAAAAAGAGGAAATAAAGTGTCTACAGAAAGCGTATACCCCCTTGAACTTTGTTCAGTTTGTTGCGCCAGTGCCAGAGTTTCAATGAGAAATGAGGACCTCTTTCTCACACCACATATGTTATACTTTCAATGGGAAAAAAGGAAATATTACAATTGTTTACATTTTCACCCACATGTTAATATTTGGTAGAAGCCCTTTTCACAGCAATTTCAGCTGTGAGTCTGTTGGTAATGGGCTCCACCACCTCTGCACCAACAAGATTTGATAATATTTGAGAATTTCAGAAGTCTGTCTGGTTTAGCTGAAGAATCAGCTAAGGTAAGTTTCAGGAAGAGCATCTGATTTCTTTCAATAAAGCAGAACAGAGAAAAAACACACAATACAAAATCATGAGAATTTGTATCCATATGACACTTTGACTCGAATACTTTTATCAGACCTACACAGAGTATATACTGTACACACTTTTTCAGCCCAGGTTTATACATTTGGAACTGCCATTTGTAGGTGTTTTTGTGTCTTAGCTCAACACTGTGAAACCTGTAGTTACAAACATGGAGGATGAAGACATGAAGACATATATTGTACCTCTGACCGGCCTACCTTCCAAGAGGTGAAAGATGAAACTTTTCCTTTATCGTCAACTCAGTGAATGTCTTTAAACTTTCGAAAACTGTAACAAAGAATAAGTTAAAACACTTATTTTCATTGGACCCACAGAAAAGTCAAAGTTGTCCATAGAAATGCCCGTCTAAATCAGAAATCTACAGCACAAAGGCAGTGGCCTTTCGGGACATAAAAATGAAATCAGACTTTACTCGGACGAATTGCCCTTGGTCACGGACATCTTGCTATCAGTCACTACAAAGATGTTTTCTCTCGTGCCATGGCTTGCCTGACTTGCTTCTTCTGCTGGATGGCTTCTGGTCGCTGGTCAGGATCGACAGCCAGCATGTCCTGGAGCAGTGTCCTTAGCTCAGTGCTTATGGCTCTATTTACTTTCAGGGGGATGTGGAACTGCAGCCAGGGGTTCTCATCCAGGGCCTCTCCAACAGGCCCTGACAGACATATGCTCCTGTATCGGAAACACACTTTAGTTCAATTCTAAAATATTTCTCATAGGACTGAAGGAACCTTTGCCTGTTAAGAGTTAACAATTAGGTCCTCCAGAACTGTTTTACGGTTTTCTACACTCCTGGCTGGCCAAGGTCTCTTTAAGGTCTCTTAAGTGGAGGTGTAACTCATGTATCCTACATGTGATTTAGCAACATGAAAGGGAATAGCTTCTTATCGGATTATGGTCTTGGTTAACTGCCTAAGGCTGACCTAAGTGCCTAACTTTCTGACTTTCTTTATACCTTATATGTTAAGAAGCTTCTTCTGACCAATCAGAAATGTATGCTTTATGTATGAACATTTTGCTCATCAAAGTGAGTGAGAGACAAGGTTAACAGAAATTAGCCACGGCAGTAAATGACAGCATATTTTTGGGTTCTTAAATGGTCTCTACCTGGCACACCTGCAGTGCAAACTGACACACACTGTTTAGAGAAACAGCTACTCTATTACTAATATTAATGAAACATTTCTTATTCTATGGAACAAAAACAAACAGTAAAACTAAAACACAGATCTCTTAGCTTCCTATTTCATGAACCAGATGACTGAATGACCAAGCCTAACTAGTAGCCAGAACCCCAGTTAACCCTCCGTAACACAAAGTTGAACCACACGACAGGAACTCTTTCAAACTGAGTGAAAATCATAAATGGATCCATAACTTTACATCAATTTACTATGTTGTGCCAATACCTGCATTTACATTTAGAACGAATGATGTCATAGAACCAGCATCACACCAGTTCCAGGTGTCTCCAAGGAGACAACAGAACTTCAGTTGTGTTTGCTAAAATACACACTTTGAAACATACTGTAACACTTAGTTAACATGTCTGGTTTAGTTGAAGAATCGGCTAAGGTAAGTTTCAGGGTTTAATGGTGGGATGGCACCTGTGCTTTTTTCCCCCAACCGCTAGAATATGATTCGCACCAAACCCAAAAGAAATACTGCACAGTTCAGGAACTTCATCAACCTGGCAACTGTAAAATAAGCTTACAAACAACTGAATTTAAATGCCAAAAAGTTCAGAGAAAGGCACAAACTATGTTTACTTGGGGTTTACAAAATTAAAGCTAACTAAAACTGTAATGATAAACAATCATGCTGCCAATGGACAGAGAAATATCATGTTTTTTGAATAATGTATTATTTGTTACATAGGAACCCAGTATAAGGGAATCCCTTGCGATCCTGTCTGCAGAGATAAAGGTAAGTATTGTTTTCTCTTTAGCTCTGTCACTCCAAGAAATATAATGAATATAATCCAAACAACTCTGCGTGTATCTGACATTTGTAATATTTATCTACCGCAGTATAACTCTTCTGGCAAGGCGATTGGTATTGTACCTTGAAAGAAAACTGATTGGAAATGTCATGTACTCTATGGTTTCTATTGATGTCAAGTGGCAAATGTTGACTGGTGATGTTATGTGAATCTTAGGAAATGGTCATTTTTCAATCGAGTCTATGTTTCTCAGAATTTGAGACAGAGAGGTCAATCTCTGCAATCCGAGCTGAGGGCATTTCTTGGAATGGAAAGGTAAGAGCAACGTGTTCTTTGATATTCTCTTAAGACTCTTCGCCAGATTTAACGATGAAAAATGTAAATAATAATAACAAACATTATTTTATATAGTGCCTTGAAAGGTGGCTTCTTTACAGAATGACAAAACCAACTACAATAAATAATACACAAGATATGCATGATGACAATACACAGTTAGAGGAGACAGTAGATGGTCATTGTCAGTGTATTCTGAAGGTAGTTTTCCAATTTTTTGGAACGGGGTAAAAGAGGCCACCTCTACTAGAATCTTTGTCCTAACCAAAAATGTAACAAAGTATAATAATAATATTAAAAATAATAATAATAAACTTTATCTATAGAGCACCTTTCATACAAATAGTGCTTTGGTGTATTAAAAACCAAGCGTAAAAATAAAATATTAAAATTGAGAGATATACTTTCAGTTGTAAAGGAAAATACAGCAATACAGTAAAGCAACATACATGTCAATTAAATAAATAAAAATTAGGAAAGTCGTAATAAAATAAGAACAATTAAAAAGAACTAAAAAAAGAAACAGAAATAGAAAGAACAAAGAACCACTTTAACTAAAAGCAACATTTTCAAATGTTTTTTAAAACAATGTACCGAGCTTGACTGCCTAATAAAAAGTGGAAGTGAGTTTCATAATTTGGAAGCATAAAAACAAAAAGCAGCCTCTCCACTCTTTCTGCATTTCACATGTGGTATTTGCAGTAGGCCAGTATGTGCAGATCTCAGGTCACGTATAGGAACATATGAAGACAGACATTCAGTAAGGTACAGACATGCTAGGTCGCTTAAAGCTTTAAAAACAAGTAAAAGAACTTTCAAATTTATCCTCGATAATACAGGTGACCAGTGAAGTTTTTTCAAAACAGGAATGATATTCTCTTTCTTGTATTTGTTAGGATCTGTGCTACTGCATTTCGAACAAGTAGTAAGGGATTTATTGTTTTCTTGGGAAGCTCACAAAACAGAGCAATAAAATCATATCCACATCAATGTGAGCAATGGAGAAGTCAAATTAACGTGTCTAAATATCATCTAGTTCTATCCCAGGGAAGAGGGCTGTTGCCTACACAGACGACAAGACACAAAACGCTCAACTGTGCAAAACACGCATAAGGACATCAGTCAGGAGGAACAGGGTAAAGTGTTTTTACTTCTTCACCATGGTCATGTAGTTTCACTCCAAGCACTGTCATATGAAATAACTGTGGAAACGACCTCCCCAACATTTTGGGTTGTTGCATTTTGCTTCAATGAATTTTAACCTTTTCTTTTAGACATTAAGAGGAAGGACACATTCACCCTTGGTAGAGATTCAGTTGTTCTATGAGATGTCAAGGTGAGAATTAACCACTTCAGGCATAAGTCAATCCACATGACTGAAAAAGGGGCAATGAACAGGATATGGGGATTTTGCTAGTTATAAAGTACAATAATCATCATTAAATGATCGAAGACTACTGAAGTATAAGCTGTGTCCCTGACTGATTAATTAGCAAATTCATCTTTGTAGAGTGCAGCTACTATCTATTCAGTGGCATTTCCTTAAAACAACTGTATTCCCACATTCTAAATATGGAGTGAGATCATGTAGAGAATGTTGGACTTGTAATAACTAATTGAAGGATAATAATAATCAACGAAAGTGCTTAAAAGTATCAACAAATGCCTTCAAAGTACTTGACACGTACTTTGCTTTCAAAAGTGAAACATAATTAATGCTTACGTAAGATTTCTCTTGACTTCTCAGGAGTATACTAACTCCAAGGACAAGTAACATCACAAACCATTATTTAAGTGCTGATGTTGGAGCTGCAATACTACTACCAAGACAAAAAATGATACAGGTAACACTGCTTTCAGATTTCTAAGAATTGCTAAAATAGTATGTTTACAGAGCATTCAGAGTCTCATAGAGAAAATAAGTTGAGAATATGACAAGTTCCTACCATCTCAAACACTGCCAATCTAGAACAAAAAGAAAGTACTTGAACGCCTACAGTAATGGAACACAAACCAGAACATATCAGTGCATGACAAGGAAATGTAGTCACAAAATGATTCTACCCTTTCAAGTCCCAAAAAGGACCGAGGAACTTACCGGAGGCGATACCTGGATTTCAAACAGAGTACAATGTAGCCACTGTAGGGGAGAAGATCACAGAGAGCTCTTCTCAGATTGCTCAGAGTCAGCCCCAGCACCCTGTCCTGACTGAAACAGACAAAGTGGTCAAACAGGCAGGTAGAAATGAGTAAGGAACAGAGAGTATGGTTATTCTTGCATTGTTTTGTTCGTCTGTCAAAGAAAAGAGTGCTTCTGACTTTTGTCAATGTTCATCTTTATTTTAGGAGAAGAACAAACGGTGGTATCACACTTTGCTCAAGTGTATGATACCATGTGTGTACAGCAGACATCACCAAAGGAACAGGAGACACCTGAGTAGAGAACAAGAATATGAAAAGACTGATGAAAAAAAGCACCAGGAGAAATCCATTGAATATGCACAATCTCGTACAGTATTTCAATGAAAAGTTTCAGTGTTGTTTTTAGTGTCGTCGTATTGCATACATTTAAAACAATGTGTCTTGTTTAATGAACAATTTGATTTACTTTAGTAAAAAGTGTTGTTTACTGTAGTCCTAGCATGGATGCAATTGTTAGAAAAAACTTGAATGAAAAACTGAATGTTTCATACAATATGGGTTTGTGTTAACCCACACACCTAAGTGAAATGTTTGATTACGTTTACAAGACATAACACATAGTTCAGTTGAGTGTGAAAGGGAACAACAGAGAAAGTCACAAACAAAACATTTGTGAAGGACTTGAATGTTTTTTCTTTAGAAATGACAAAAAATAAAGAATTTTTCAACAAGATGTCTTTCTATAGCGAGTTTCATTTGAGATAGTCTTTTCTTAGAAGTGCAAGAGTGTTATTCCCTACAACTTATTCCCCAATTTGATCATTCTCAGAAATTAGGAGACGGAAACCACACCTACTGTAATATTAGACCTTGTAACAAGGCAACTAGGTTTCAATGGCTTAAAAGGTGCAGAAAGAGGCTCATGTATAATGACCTCCAGTGTCCCACAGGTTTCCCAAATCATTTCTTAGAGTATGGAAAAAGAGGAAATAAAGTGTCTACAGAAAGCGTATACCCCCTTGAACTTTGTTCAGTTTGTTGCGCCAGTGCCAGAGTTTCATGCAATTAAATGAGGACCTCTTTCTCACACCACATATGTTATACTTTCAAAGGGAAAAAAGGAAATATTACAATTGTATAGATTTTCACCCACATGTTAATATTTGGTAGAAGCCCTTTTCACAGCAATTTCAGCTGTGAGTCTGTTGGTAATGGGCTCCACCACCTCTGCACCAACAAGATTTGATAATATTTGAGAATTTCAGAAGTCTGTCTGGTTTAGCTGAAGAATCAGCTAAGGTAAGTTTCAGGAAGAGCATCTGATTTCTTTCAATAAAGCAGAACAGAGAAAAAACACACAATACAAAATCATGAGAATTTGTATCCATATGACACTTTGACTCGAATACTTTTATCAGACCTACACAGAGTATATACCGTACACACTTTTTCAGCCCAGGTTTATACATTTGGATCTGCCATTTGTAGGTGTTAAGGAACAAGTAATAGGTTTATTCCATGCTGGAATAATCAGCATGGAATAAACCTATTACTTGTTCCTTTGCAGCCTACGCATGCTGACGCAGCTACCCACCCATTTGTAGGTGTTTTTGTGTCTTAGCTCAACACTGTGAAACCTGTAGTTACAAACATGGAGGATGAAGACATGAAGACATATATTGTACCTCTGACCGGCCTACCTTCCAAGAGGTGAAAGATGAAACTTTTCCTTTATCGTCAACTCAGTGAATGTCTTTAAACTTTCGAAAACTGTAACAAAGAATAAGTTAAAACACTTATTTTCATTGGACCCACAGAAAAGTCAAAGTTGTGCATAGAAATGCCCGTCTAAATCAGAAATCTACAGCACAAAGGCAGTGGCCTTTCGGGACATAAAAATGAAATCAGACTTTACTCGGACGAATTGCCCTTGGTCACGGACATCTTGCTATCAGTCACTACAAAGATGTTTTCTCTCGTGCCATGGCTTGCCTGACTTGCTTCTTCTGCTGGATGGCTTCTGGTCGCTGGTCAGGATCGACAGCCAGCATGTCCTGGAGCAGTGTCCTTAGCTCAGTGCTTATGGCTCTATTTACTTTCAGGGGGATGTGGAACTGCAGCCAGGGGTTCTCATCCAGGGCCTCTCCAACAGGCCCTGACAGACATATGCTCCTGTATCGGAAACACACTTTAGTTCAATTCTAAAATATTTCTCATAGGACTGAAGGAACCTTTGCCTGTTAAGAGTTAACAATTAGGTCCTCAAGAACTGTTTTACGGTTTTCTACACTCCTGGCTGGCCAAGGTCTCTTTAAGGTCTCTTAAGTGGAGGTGTAACTCATGTATCCTACATGTGATTTAGCAACATGAAAGGGAATAGCTTCTTATCGGATTATGGTCTTGGTTAACTGCCTAAGGCTGACCTAAGTGCCTAACTTTCTGACTTTCTTTATACCTTATATGTTAAGAAGCTTCTTCTGACCAATCAGAAATGTATGCTTTATGTATGAACATTTTGCTCATCAAAGTGAGTGAGAGACAAGGTTAACAGAAATTAGCCACGGCAGTAAATGACAGCATATTTTTGGGTTCTTAAATGGTCTCTACCTGGCACACCTGCAGTGCAAACTGACACACACTGTTTAGAGAAACAGCTACTCTATTACTAATATTAATGAAACATTTCTTATTCTATGGAACAAAAACAAACAGTAAAACTAAAACACAGATCTCTTAGCTTCCTATTTCATGAACCAGATGACTGAATGACCAAGCCTAACTAGTAGCCAGAACCCCAGTTAACCCTCCGTAACACAAAGTTGAACCACACGACAGGAACTCTTTCAAACTGAGTGAAAATCATAAATGGATCCATAACTTTACATCAATTTACTATGTTGTGCCAATACCTGCATTTACATTTAGAACGAATGATGTCATAGAACCAGCATCACACCAGTTCCAGGTGTCTCCAAGGAGACAACAGAACTTCAGTTGTGTTTGCTAAAATACACACTTTGAAACATACTGTAACACTTAGTTAACATGTCTGGTTTAGTTGAAGAATCGGCTAAGGTAAGTTTCAGGGTTTAATGGTGGGATGGCACCTGTGCTTTTTTCCCCCAACCGCTAGAATATGATTCGCACCAAACCCAAAAGAAATACTGCACAGTTCAGGAACTTCATCAACCTAGCAACTGTAAAATAAGCTTACAAACAACTGAATTGAAATGCCAAAAAGTTCAGAGAAAGGCACAAACTATGTTTACTTGGGGTTTACAAAATTAAAGCTAACTAAAACTGTAATGAAAAACAATCATGCTGCCAATGGACAGAGAAATATCATGTTTTTTGAATAATGTATTATTTCTTACATAGGAACCCAGTATAAGGGAATCCCTTGCGATCCTGTCTGCAGAGATAAAGGTAAGTATTGTTTTCTCTTTAGCTCTGTCACTCCAAGAAATATAATGAACATAAATATATTTGCCAATCTTTTCATAGTAATCCAAACAACTCTGCGTGTATCTGACATTTGTAATATTTATCTACCGCAGTATAACTCTTCTGGCAAGGCGATTGGTATTGTACCTTGAAAGAAAACTGATTGGAAATGTCATGTACTCTATGGTTTCTATTGATGTCAAGTGGCAAATGTTGACTGGTGATGTTATGTGAATCTTAGGAAATGGTCATTTTTCAATCGAGTCTATGTTTCTCAGAATTTGAGACAGAGAGGTCAATCTCTGCAATCCGAGCTGAGGGCATTTCTTGGAATGGAAAGGTAAGAGCAACGTGTTCTTTGATATTCTCTTAAGACTCTTCGCCAGATTTAACGATGAAAAATGTAAATAATAATAACAAACATTATTTTATATAGTGCCTTGAAAGGTGGCTTCTTTACAGAATGACAAAACCAACTACAATAAATAATACACAAGATATGCATGATGACAATACACAGTTAGAGGAGACAGTAGATGGTCATTGTCAGTGTATTCTGAAGGTAGTTTTCCAATTTTTTGGAACGGGGTAAAAGAGGCCACCTCTACTAGAATCTTTGTCCTAACCAAAAATGTAACAAAGTATAATAATAATAATATTAAAAAGAATAATAATAAACTTTATCTATAGAGCACCTTTCATACAAATAGTGCTTTGGTGCTTTAAAAACCAAGCGTAAAAATAAAATATTAAAATTGAGAGATATACTTTCAGTTGTAAAGGAAAATACAGCAATACAGTAAAGCAACATACATGTCAATTAAATAAATAAAAATTAGGAAAGTCGTAATAAAATAAGAACAATTAAAGAGAACTAAAAAAAGAAACAGAAATAGAAAGAAAAAAGAACCACTTTAACTAAAAGCAACATTTTCAAATGTTTTTTAAAACAATGTACCGAGCTTGACTGCCTAATAAAAAGTGGAAGTGAGTTTCGTAATTTAGAAGCATAAAAACAAAAAGCAGCCTCTCCACTCTTTCTGCATTTCACATGTGGTATTTGCAGTAGGCCAGTATGTGCAGATCTCGGGTCACGTATAGGAACATATGATGACAGACATTAAGTAAGGTACAGACGTGCTAGGTCGCTTAAAGCTTTAAAAACAAGTAAAAGAACTTTCAAATTTATCCTAGATAATACAGGTGACCAGTGAAGTTTTTTCAAAACAGGAATGATATTCTCTTTCTTGTATTTGTTAGGATCTGTGCTACTGCATTTCGAACAAGTAGTAAGGGATTTATTGTTTTCTTGGGAAGCCCACAAAACAGAGCATTATAATCATATCCACATCAATGTGAGCAATGGAGAAGTCAAATTAACGTGTCTAAATATCATCTAGTTCTATCCCAGGGAAGAGGGCTGTTGCCTACACAGACGACAAGACACAAAACGCTCAACTGTGCAAAACACGCATAAGGACATCAGTCAGGAGGAACAAGGTAAAGTGTTTTTTCTTCTTCACCATGGTCATGTAGTTTCACTCCAAGCACTGTCATATGAAATAACTGTGGAAACGACCTCCCCAACGTTTTGGGTTGTTGCATTTTGCTTCAATGAATTTTAACCTTTTCTTTTAGACATTAAGAGGAAGGACACATTCACCCTTGGTAGAGATTCAGTTGTTCTATGAGATGTCAAGGTGAGAATTAACCACTTCAGGGATAAGTCAATCCACATAACTGAAAAAGGGGCAATGAACAGGATATGGGGATTTTGCTAGTTATAAAGTACAATAATCATCATTACATGATCTAAGACTACTGAAGTATAAGCTGTGTCCCTGACTGATTAATTAGCAAATTCATCTTTGTAGAGTGCAGCTACTATCTATTCAGTGGCATTTCCTTAAAACAATTGTATTCCCACATTCTGAATATGGAGTGAGATCATGTAGAGAATGTTGGACTTGTAATAACTAATTGAAGGATAATAATAATCAACGAAAGTGCTTAAAAGTATCAACAAATGCCTTCAAAGTACTTGACACGTACTTTGCTTTCAAAAGTGAAACATAATTAATGCTTACGTAAGATTTCTCTTGACTTCTCAGGAGTATACTAACTCCAAGGACAAGTAACATCACAAACCATTATTTAAGTGCTGATGTTGGAGCTGCAATACTACTACCAAGACAAAAAATGATACAGGTAACACTGCTTTCAGATTTCTAAGAATTGCTAAAATAGTATGTTTACAGAGCATTCAGAGTTGAGAATATGACAAGTTCCTACCATCTCAAACACTGCCAATCTAGAACAAAAAGAAAGTACTTGAACGCCTACAGTAATGGAACACAAACCAGAACATATCAGTGCATGACAAGGAAATGTAGTCACAAAATGATTCTACCCTTTCAAGTCCCAAAAAGGACCGAGGAACTTACCGGAGGCGATACCTGGATTTCAAACAGAGTACAATGTAGCCACTGTAGGGGAGAAGATCACAGAGAGCTCTTCTCAGATTGCTCAGAGTCAGCCCCAGCACCCTGTCCTGACTGAAGCAGACAAAGTGGTCAAACAGGTAGGTAGAAATGAGTAAGGAACAGAGAGTATGGTTATTCTTGCATTGTTTTGTTCGTCTGTCAAAGAAAAGAGTGCTTCTGACTTTTGTCAATGTTCATCTTTATTTTAGGAGAAGAACAAACGGTGGTATCACACTTTGCTCAAGTGTATGATACCATGTGTGTACAGCAGACATCACCAAAGGAACAGGAGACACCTGAGTAGAGAACAAGAATATGAAAAGACTGATGAAAAAAAGCACCAGGAGAAATCCATTGAATATGCACAATCTCGTCCAGTATTTCAATGAAAAGTTTCAGTGTTGTTTTTAGTGTCATCGTATTGCATACATTTAAAACAATGTGTCTTGTTTAATGAACAATTTCATTTACTTTAGTAAAAAGTGTTGTTTACTGTAGTCCTAGCATGGATGCAATTGTTAGAAAAAACTTGAATGAAAAACTGAATGTTTCATACAATATGGGTTTGTGTTAACCCACACACCTAAGTGAAATGTTTGATTACGTTTACAAGACATAACACATAGTTCAGTTGAGTGTGAAAGGGAACAACAGAGAAAGTCACAAACAAAACATTTGTGAAGGACTTGAATGTTTTTTCTTTAGAAATGACAAAAAATAAAGAATTTTTCAACAAGATGTCTTTCTATAGCGAGTTTCATTTGAGATAGTCTTTTCTTAGAAGTGCAAGAGTGGTATTCCCTACAACTTATTCCCCAATTTGATCATTCTCAGAAATTAGGAGACAGAAACCACACCTACTGTAATATTAGACCTTGTAACAAGGCAACTAGGTTTCAATGGCTTAAAAGGTGCAGAAAGAGGCTCATGTATAATGACCTCCAGTGTCCCACAGGTTTCCCAAATCATTTCTTAGAGTATGGAAAAAGAGGAAATAAAGTGTCTACAGAAAGCGTATACCCCCTTGAACTTTGTTCAGTTTGTTGCGCCAGTGCCAGAGTTTCATGCAATTAAATGAGGACCTCTTTCTCACACCACATATGTTATACTTTCAAAGGGAAAAAAGGAAATATTACAATTGTATACATTTTCACCCACATGTTAATATTTGGTAGAAGCCCTTTTCACAGCAATTTCAGCTGTGAGTCTGTTGGTAATGGGCTCCACCACCTCTGCACCAACAAGATTTGATAATATTTGAGAATTTCAGAAGTCTGTCTGGTTTAGCTGAAGAATCAGCTAAGGTAAGTTTCAGGAAGAGCATCTGATTTCTTTCAATAAAGCAGAACAGAGAAAAAACACACAATACAAAATCATGAGAATTTGTATCCATATGACACTTTGACTCGAATACTTTTATCAGACCTACACAGAGTATATACCGTACACACTTTTTCAGCCCAGGTTTATACATTTGGATCTGCCATTTGTAGGTGTTAAGGAACAAGTAATAGGTTTATTCCATGCTGGAATAATCAGCATGGAATAAACCTATTACTTGTTCCTTTGCAGCCTACGCATGCTGACGCAGCTACCCACCCATTTGTAGGTGTTTTTGTGTCTTAGCTCAACACTGTGAAACCTGTAGTTACAAACATGGAGGATGAAGACATGAAGACATATATTGTACCTCTGACCGGCCTACCTTCCAAGAGGTGAAAGATGAAACTTTTCCTTTATCGTCAACTCAGTGAATGTCTTTAAACTTTCGAAAACTGTAACAAAGAATAAGTTAAAAAACTTATTTTCATCGGACCCACAGAAAAGTCAAAGTTGTCCATAGAAATGCCCGTCTAAATCAGAAATCTACAGCACAAAGGCAGTGGCCTTTCGGGACATAAAAATGAAATCAGACTTTACTCAGACGAATTGCCCTTGGTCACGGACATCTTGCTATCAGTCACTACAAAGATGTTTTCTCTCGTGCCATGGCTTGCCTGACTTGCTTCTTCTGCTGGATGGCTTCTGGTCGCTGGTCAGGATCGACAGCCAGCATGTCCTGGAGCAGTGTCCTTAGCTCCGTGCTTATGGCTCTATTTACTTTCAGGGGGATGTGGAACTGCAGCCAGGGGTTCTCATCCAGGGCCTCTCCAACAGGCCCTGACAGACATATGCTCCTGTATCGGAAACACACTTTAGTTCAATTCTAAAATATTTCTCATAGGACTGAAGGAACCTTTGCCTGTTAAGAGTTAACAATTAGGTCCTCAAGAACTGTTTTACGGTTTTCTACACTCCTGGCTGGCCAAGGTCTCTTTAAGGTCTCTTAAGTGGAGGTGTAACTCATGTATCCTACATGTGATTTAGCAACATGAAAGGGAATAGCTTCTTATCGGATTATGGTCTTGGTTAACTGCCTAAGGCTGACCTAAGTGCCTAACTTTCTGACTTTCTTTATACCTTATATGTTAAGAAGCTTCTTCTGACCAATCAGAAATGTATGCTTTATGTATGAACATTTTGCTCATCAAAGTGAGTGAGAGACAAGGTTAACAGAAATTAGCCACGGCAGTAAATGACAGCATATTTTTGGGTTCTTAAATGGTCTCTACCTGGCACACCTGCAGTGCAAACTGACACACACTGTTTAGAGAAACAGCTACTCTATTACTAATATTAATGAAACATTTCTTATTCTATGGAACAAAAACAAACAGTAAAACTAAAACACAGATCTCTTAGCTTCCTATTTCATGAACCAGATGACTGAATGACCAAGCCTAACTAGTAGCCAGAACCCCAGTTAACCCTCCGTAACACAAAGTTTAACCACACGACAGGAACTCTTTCAAACTGAGTGAAAATCATAAATGGATCCATAACTTTACATCAATTTACTATGTTGTGCCAATACCTGCATTTACATTTAGAACGAATGATGTCATAGAACCAGCATCACACCAGTTCCAGGTGTCTCCAAGGAGACAACAGAACTTCAGTTGTGTTTGCTAAAATACACACTTTGAAACATACTGTAACACTTAGTTAACATGTCTGGTTTAGTTGAAGAATCGGCTAAGGTAAGTTTCAGGGTTTAATGGTGGGATGGCACCTGTGCTTTTTTCCCCCAACCGCTAGAATATGATTCGCACCAAACCCAAAAGAAATACTGCACAGTTCAGGAACTTCATCAACCTAGCAACTGTAAAATAAGCTTACAAACAACTGAATTGAAATGCCAAAAAGTTCAGAGAAAGGCACAAACTATGTTTACTTGGGGTTTACAAAATTAAAGCTAACTAAAACTGTAATGATAAACAATCATGCTGCCAATGGACAGAGAAATATCATGTTTTTTGAATAATGTATTATTTCTTACATAGGAACCCAGTATAAGGGAATCCCTTGCGATCCTGTCTGCAGAGATAAAGGTAAGTATTGTTTTCTCTTTAGCTCTGTCACTCCAAGAAATATAATGAATATAATCCAAACAACTCTGCGTGTATCTGACATTTGTAATATTTATCTACCGCAGTATAACTCTTCTGGCAAGGCGATTGGTATTGTACCTTGAAAGAAAACTGATTGGAAATGTCATGTACTCTATGGTTTCTATTGATGTCAAGTGGCAAATGTTGACTGGTGATGTTATGTGAATCTTAGGAAATGGTCATTTTTCAATCGAGTCTATGTTTCTCAGAATTTGAGACAGAGAGGTCAATCTCTGCAATCCGAGCTGAGGGCATTTCTTGGAATGGAAAGGTAAGAGCAACGTGTTCTTTGATATTCTCTTAAGACTCTTCGCCAGATTTAACGATGAAAAATGTAAATAATAATAACAAACATTATTTTATATAGTGCCTTGAAAGGTGGCTTCTTTACAGAATGACAAAACCAACTACAATAAATAATACACAAGATATGCATGATGACAATACACAGTTAGAGGAGACAGTAGATGGTCATTGTCAGTGTATTCTGAAGGTAGTTTTCCAATTTTTTGGAACGGGGTAAAAGAGGCCACCTCTACTAGAATCTTTGTCCTAACCAAAAATGTAACAAAGTATAATAATAATATTAAAAATAATAATAATAAACTTTATCTATAGAGCACCTTTCATACAAATAGTGCTTTGGTGCTTTAAAAACCAAGCGTAAAAATAAAATATTAAAATTGAGAGATATACTTTCAGTTCTAAAGGAAAATACAGCAATACAGTAAAGCAACATACATGTCAATTAAATAAATAAAAATTAGGAAAGTCGTAATAAAATAAGAACAATTAAAGAGAACTAAAAAAAGAAACAGAAATAGAAAGAACAAAGAACCACTTTAACTTAAAGCAACATTTTCAAATGTTTTTTTAAAACAATGTACCGAGCTTGACTGCCTAATAAAAAGTGGAAGTGAGTTTCATAATTTAGAAGCATAAAAACAAAAAGCAGCCTCTCCACTCTTTCTGCATTTCACATGTGGTATTTGCAGTAGGCCAGTATGTGCAGATCTCAGGTCACGTATAGGAACATATGAAGACAGACATTCAGTAAGGTACAGACGTGCTAGGTCGCTTAAAGCTTTAAAAACAAGTAAAAGAACTTTCAAATTTATCCTAGATAATACAGGTGACCAGTGAAGTTTTTTCAAAACAGGAATGATATTCTCTTTCTTGTATTTGTTAGGATCTGTGCTACTGCATTTCGAACAAGTAGTAAGGGATTTATTGTTTTCTTGGGAAGCCCACAAAACAGAGCATTATAATCATATCCACATCAATGTGAGCAATGGAGAAGTCAAATTAACGTGTCTAAATATCATCTAGTTCTATCCCAGGGAAGAGGGCTGTTGCCTACACAGACGACAAGACACAAAACGCTCAACTGTGCAAAATACGCATAAGGACATCAGTCAGGAGGAACAAGGTAAAGTGTTTTTTCTTCTTCACCATGGTCATGTAGTTTCACTCCAAGCACTGTCATATGAAATAACTGTGGAAACGACCTCCCCAACATTTTGGGTTGTTGCATTTTGCTTCAATGAATTTTAACCTTTTCTTTTAGACATTAAGAGGAAGGACACATTCACCCTTGGTAGAGATTCAGTTGTTCTATGAGATGTCAAGGTGAGAATTAACCACTTCAGGGATAAGTCAATCCACATAACTGAAAAAGGGGCAATGAACAGGATATGGGGATTTTGCTAGTTATAAAGTACAATAATCATCATTACATGATCTAAGACTACTGAAGTATAAGCTGTGTCCCTGACTGATTAATTAGCAAATTCATCTTTGTAGAGTGCAGCTACTATCTATTCAGTGGCATTTCCTTAAAACAATTGTATTCCCACATTCTGAATATGGAGTGAGATCATGTAGAGAATGTTGGACTTGTAATAACTAATTGAAGGATAATAATAATCAACGAAAGTGCTTAAAAGTATCAACAAATGCCTTCAAAGTACTTGACACGTACTTTGCTTTCAAAAGTGAAACATAATTAATGCTTACATAAGATTTCTCTTGACTTCTCAGGAGTATACTAACTCCAAGGACAAGTAACATCACAAACCATTATTTAAGTGCTGATGTTGGAGCTGCAATACTACTACCAAGACAAAAACTGATACAGGTAACACTGCTTTCAGATTTCTAAGAATTGCTAAAATAGTATGTTTACAGAGCATTCAGAGTTGAGAATATGACAAGTTCCTACCATCTCAAACACTGCCAATCTAGAACAAAAAGAAAGTACTTGAACGCTTGCAGTAATCGAACACAAACCAGAACATATCAGTGCATGACAAGGAAATGTAGTCACAAAATGATTCTACCCTTTCAAGTCCCAAAAAGGACCGAGGAACTTACCGGAGGCGATACCTGGATTTCAAACAGAGTACAATGTAGCCACTGTAGGGGAGAAGATCACAGAGAGCTCTTCTCAGATTGCTCAGAGTCAGCCCCAGCACCCTGTCCTGACTGAAGCAGACAAAGTGGTCAAACAGGTAGGTAGAAATGAGTAAGGAACAGAGAGTATGGTTATTCTTGCATTGTTTTGTTCGTCTGTCAAAGAAAAGAGTGCTTCTGACTTTTGTCAATGTTCATCTTTATTTTAGGAGAAGAACAAACGGTGGTATCACACTTTGCTCAAGTGTATGATACCATGTGTGTACAGCAGACATCACCAAAGGAACAGGAGACACCTGAGTAGAGAACAAGAATATGAAAAGACTGATGAAAAAAAGCACCAGGAGAAATCCATTGAATATGCACAATCTCGTCCAGTATTTCAATGAAAAGTTTCAGTGTTGTTTTTAGTGTCGTCGTATTGCATACATTTAAAACAATGTGTCTTGTTTAATGAACAATTTGATTTACTTTAGTAAAAAGTGTTGTTTACTGTAGTCCTAGCATGGATGCAATTGTTAGAAAAAACTTGAATGAAAAACTGAATGTTTCATACAATATGGGTTTGTGTTAACCCACACACCTAAGTGAAATGTTTGATTACGTTTACAAGACATAACACATAGTTCAGTTGAGTGTGAAAGGGAACAACAGAGAAAGTCACAAACAAAACATTTGTGAAGGACTTGATGAATGTTTTTTCTTTAGAAATGACAAAAAATAAAGAATTTTTCAACAAGATGTCTTTCTATAGCGAGTTTCATTTGAGATAGTCTTTTCTTAGAAGTGCAAGAGTGGTATTCCCTACAACTTATTCCCCAATTTGATCATTCTCAGAAATTAGGAGACGGAAACCACACCTACTGTAATATTAGACCTTGTAACAAGGCAACTAGGTTTCAATGGCTTAAAAGGTGCAGAAAGAGGCTCATGTATAATGACCTCCAGTGTCCCACAGGTTTCCCAAATCATTTCTTAGAGTATGGAAAAAGAGGAAATAAAGTGTCTACAGAAAGCGTATACCCCCTTGAACTTTGTTCAGTTTGTTGCGCCAGTGCCAGAGTTTCATGCAATTAAATGAGGACCTCTATCTCACACCACATATTTTATACTTTCAATGGGAAAAAAGGAAATATTACAATTGTATACATTTTCACCCACATGTTAATATTTGGTAGAAGCCCTTTTCACTGCAATTTCAGCTGTGAGTCTGTTGGTAATGGGCTCCACCACCTCTGCACCAACAAGATTTGATAATATTTGAGAATTTCAGAAGTCTGTCTGGTTTAGCTGAAGAATCAGCTAAGGTAAGTTTCAGGAAGAGCATCTGATTTCTTTCAATAAAGCAGAACAGAGAAAAAACACACAATACAAAATCATGAGAATTTGTATCCATATGACACTTTGACTCGAATACTTTTATCAGACCTACACAGAGTATATACTGTACACACTTTTTCAGCCCAGGTTTATACATTTGGAACTGCCATTTGTAGGTGTTTTTGTGTCTTAGCTCAACACTGTGAAACCTGTAGTTACAAACATGGAGGATGAAGACATGAAGACATATATTGTACCTCTGACCGGCCTACCTTCCAAGAGGTGAAAGATGAAACTTTTCCTTTATCGTCAACTCAGTGAATGTCTTTAAACTTTCGAAAACTGTAACAAAGAATAAGTTAAAAAACTTATTTTCATTGGACCCACAGAAAAGTCAAAGTTGTCCATAGAAATGCCCGTCTAAATCAGAAATCTACAGCACAAAGGCAGTGGCCTTTCGGGACATAAAAATGAAATCAGACTTTACTCAGACGAATTGCCCTTGGTCACGGACATCTTGCTATCAGTCACTACAAAGATGTTTTCTCTCGTGCCATGGCTTGCCTGACTTGCTTCTTCTGCTGGATGGCTTCTGGTCGCTGGTCAGGATCGACAGCCAGCATGTCCTGGAGCAGTGTCCTTAGCTCAGTGCTTATGGCTCTATTTACTTTCAGGGGGATGTGGAACTGCAGCCAGGGGTTCTCATCCAGGGCCTCTCCAACAGGCCCTGACAGACATATGCTCCTGTATCGGAAACACACTTTAGTTCAATTCTAAAATATTTCTTATAGGACTGAAGGAACCTTTGCCTGTTAAGAGTTAACAATTAGGTCCTCAAGAACTGTTTTACGGTTTTCTACACTCCTGGCTGGCCAAGGTCTCTTTAAGGTCTCTTAAGTGGAGGTGTAACTCATGTATCCTACATGTGATTTAGCAACATGAAAGGGAATAGCTTCTTATCGGATTATGGTCTTGGTTAACTGCCTAAGGCTGACCTAAGTGCCTAACTTTCTGACTTTCTTTATACCTTATATGTTAAGAAGCTTCTTCTGACCAATCAGAAATGTATGCTTTATGTATGAACATTTTGCTCCTCAAAGTGAGTGAGAGACAAGGTTAACAGAAATTAGCCACGGCAGTAAATGACAGCATATTTTTGGGTTCTTAAATGGTCTCTACCTGGCACACCTGCAGTGCAAACTGACACACACTGTTTAGAGAAACAGCTACTCTATTACTAATATTAATGAAACATTTCTTATTCTATGGAACAAAAACAAACAGTAAAACTAAAACACAGATCTCTTAGCTTCCTATTTCATGAACCAGATGACTGAATGACCAAGCCTAACTAGTAGCCAGAACCCCAGTTAACCCTCCGTAACACAAAGTTGAACCACACGACAGGAACTCTTTCAAACTGAGTGAAAATCATAAATGGATCCATAACTTTACATCAATTTACTATGTTGTGCCAATACCTGCATTTACATTTAGAACGAATGATGTCATAGAACCAGCATCACACCAGTTCCAGGTGTCTCCAAGGAGACAACAGAACTTCAGTTGTGTTTGCTAAAATACACACTTTGAAACATACTGTAACACTTAGTTAACATGTCTGGTTTAGTTGAAGAATCGGCTAAGGTAAGTTTCAGGGTTTAATGGTGGGATGGCACCTGTGCTTTTTTCCCCCAACCGCTAGAATATGATTCGCACCAAACCCAAAAGAAATACTGCACAGTTCAGGAACTTCATCAACCTAGCAACTGTAAAATAAGCTTACAAACAACTGAATTGAAATGCCAAAAAGTTCAGAGAAAGGCACAAACTATGTTTACTTGGGGTTTACAAAATTAAAGCTAACTAAAACTGTAATGATAAACAATCATGCTGCCAATGGACAGAGAAATATCATGTTTTTTGAATAATGTATTATTTCTTACATAGGAACCCAGTATAAGGGAATCCCTTGTGATCCTGTCTGCAGAGATAAAGGTAAGTATTGTTTTCTCTTTAGCTCTGTCACTCCAAGAAATATAATGAATATAATCCAAACAACTCTGCGTGTATCTGACATTTGTAATATTTATCTACCGCAGTATAACTCTTCTGGCAAGGCGATTGGTATTGTACCTTGAAAGAAAACTGATTGGAAATGTCATGTACTCTATGGTTTCTATTGATGTCAAGTGGCAAATGTTGACTGGTGATGTTATGTGAATCTTAGGAAATGGTCATTTTTCAATCGAGTCTATGTTTCTCAGAATTTGAGACAGAGAGGTCAATCTCTGCAATCCGAGCTGAGGGCATTTCTTGGAATGGAAAGGTAAGAGCAACGTGTTCTTTGATATTCTCTTAAGACTCTTCGCCAGATTTAACGATGAAAAATGTAAATAATAATAACAAACATTATTTTATATAGTGCCTTGAAAGGTGGCTTCTTTACAGAATGACAAAACCAACTACAATAAATAATACACAAGATATGCATGATGACAATACACAGTTAGAGGAGACAGTAGATGGTCATTGTCAGTGTATTCTGAAGGTAGTTTTCCAATTTTTTGGAACGGGGTAAAAGAGGCCACCTCTACTAGAATCTTTGTCCTAACCAAAAATGTAACAAAGTATAATAATAATATTAAAAATAATAATAATAAACTTTATCTATAGAGCACCTTTCATACAAATAGTGCTTTGGTGCTTTAAAAACCAAGCGTAAAAATAAAATATTAAAATTGAGAGATATACTTTCAGTTGTAAAGGAAAATACAGCAATACAGTAAAGCAACATACATGTCAATTAAATAAATAAAAATTAGGAAAGTCGAAATAAAATAAGAACAATTAAAGAGAACTAAAAAAAGAAACAGAAATAGAAAGAACAAAGAACCACTTTAACTAAAAGCAACATTTTCAAATGTTTTTTAAAACAATGTACCGAGCTTGACTGCCTAATAAAAAGTGGAAGTGAGTTTCATAATTTGGAAGCATAAAAACAAAAAGCAGCCTCTCCACTCTTTCTGCATTTCACATGTGGTATTTGCAGTAGGCCAGTATGTGCAGATCTCAGGTCACGTATAGGAACATATGAAGACAGACATTCAGTAAGGTACAGACGTGCTAGGTCGCTTAAAGCTTTAAAAACAAGTAAAAGAACTTTCAAATTTATCCTCGATAATACAGGTGACCAGTGAAGTTTTTTCAAAACAGGAATGATATTCTCTTTCTTGTATTTGTTAGGATCTGTGCTACTGCATTTCGAACAAGTAGTAAGGGATTTATTGTTTTCTTGGGAAGCTCACAAAACAGAGCAATAAAATCATATCCACATCAATGTGAGCAATGGAGAAGTCAAATTAACGTGTCTAAATATCATCTAGTTCTATCCCAGGGAAGAGGGCTGTTGCCTACACAGACGACAAGACACAAAACGCTCAACTGTGCAAAACACGCATAAGGACATCAGTCAGGAGGAACAGGGTAAAGTGTTTTTACTTCTTCACCATGGTCATGTAGTTTCACTCCAAGCACTGTCATATGAAATAACTGTGGAAACGACCTCCCCAACATTTTGGGTTGTTGCATTTTGCTTCAATGAATTTTAACCTTTTCTTTTAGACATTAAGAGGAAGGACACATTCACCCTTGGTAGAGATTCAGTTGTTCTATGAGATGTCAAGGTGAGAATTAACCACTTCAGGCATAAGTTAATCCACATGACTGAAAAAGGGGCAATGAACAGGATATGGGGATTTTGCTAGTTATAAAGTACAATAATCATCATTAAATGATCGAAGACTACTGAAGTATAAGCTGTGTCCCTGACTGATTAATTAGCAAATTCATCTTTGTAGAGTGCAGCTACTATCTATTCAGTGGCATTTCCTTAAAACAACTGTATTCCCACATTCTAAATATGGAGTGAGATCATGTAGAGAATGTTGGACTTGTAATAACTAATTGAAGGATAATAATAATCAACGAAAGTGCTTAAAAGTATCAACAAATGCCTTCAAAGTACTTGACACGTACTTTGCTTTCAAAAGTGAAACATAATTAATGCTTACGTAAGATTTCTCTTGACTTCTCAGGAGTATACTAACTCCAAGGACAAGTAACATCACAAACCATTATTTAAGTGCTGATGTTGGAGCTGCAATACTACTACCAAGACAAAAAATGATACAGGTAACACTGCTTTCAGATTTCTAAGAATTGCTAAAATAGTATGTTTACAGAGCATTCAGAGTCTCATAGAGAAAATAAGTTGAGAATATGACAAGTTCCTACCATCTCAAACACTGCCAATCTAGAACAAAAAGAAAGTACTTGAACGCCTACAGTAATGGAACACAAACCAGAACATATCAGTGCATGACAAGGAAATGTAGTCACAAAATGATTCTACCCTTTCAAGTCCCAAAAAGGACCGAGGAACTTACCGGAGGCGATACCTGGATTTCAAACAGAGTACAATGTAGCCACTGTAGGGGAGAAGATCACAGAGAGCTCTTCTCAGATTGCTCAGAGTCAGCCCCAGCACCCTGTCCTGACTGAAACAGACAAAGTGGTCAAACAGGCAGGTAGAAATGAGTAAGGAACAGAGAGTATGGTTATTCTTGCATTGTTTTGTTCGTCTGTCAAAGAAAAGAGTGCTTCTGACTTTTGTCAATGTTCATCTTTATTTTAGGAGAAGAACAAACGGTGGTATCACACTTTGCTCAAGTGTATGATACCATGTGTGTACAGCAGACATCACCAAAGGAACAGGAGACACCTGAGTAGAGAACAAGAATATGAAAAGACTGATGAAAAAAAGCACCAGGAGAAATCCATTGAATATGCACAATCTCGTCCAGTATTTCAATGAAAAGTTTCAGTGTTGTTTTTAGTGTCGTCGTATTGCATACATTTAAAACAATGTGTCTTGTTTAATGAACAATTTGATTTACTTTAGTAAAAAGTGTTGTTTACTGTAGTCCTAGCATGGATGCAATTGTTAGAAAAAACTTGAATGAAAAACTGAATGTTTCATACAATATGGGTTTGTGTTAACCCACACACCTAAGTGAAATGTTTGATTACGTTTACAAGACATAACACATAGTTCAGTTGAGTGTGAAAGGGAACAACAGAGAAAGTCACAAACAAAACATTTGTGAAGGACTTGAATGTTTTTTCTTTAGAAATGACAAAAAATAAAGAATTTTTCAACAAGATGTCTTTCTATAGCGAGTTTCATTTGAGATAGTCTTTTCTTAGAAGTGCAAGAGTGTTATTCCCTACAACTTATTCCCCAATTTGATCATTCTCAGAAATTAGGAGACGGAAACCACACCTACTGTAATATTAGACCTTGTAACAAGGCAACTAGGTTTCAATGGCTTAAAAGGTGCAGAAAGAGGCTCATGTATAATGACCTCCAGTGTCCCACAGGTTTCCCAAATCATTTCTTAGAGTATGGAAAAAGAGGAAATAAAGTGTCTACAGAAAGCGTATACCCCCTTGAACTTTGTTCAGTTTGTTGCGCCAGTGCCAGAGTTTCATGCAATTAAATGAGGACCTCTTTCTCACACCACATATGTTATACTTTCAAAGGGAAAAAAGGAAATATTACAATTGTATAGATTTTCACCCACATGTTAATATTTGGTAGAAGCCCTTTTCACAGCAATTTCAGCTGTGAGTCCGTTGGTAATGGGCTCCACCACCTCTGCACCAACAAGATTTGATAATATTTGAGAATTTCAGAAGTCTGTCTGGTTTAGCTGAAGAATCAGCTAAGGTAAGTTTCAGGAAGAGCATCTGATTTCTTTCAATAAAGCAGAACAGAGAAAAAACACACAATACAAAATCATGAGAATTTGTATCCATATGACACTTTGACTCGAATACTTTTATCAGACCTACACAGAGTATATACCGTACACACTTTTTCAGCCCAGGTTTATACATTTGGATCTGCCATTTGTAGGTGTTAAGGAACAAGTAATAGGTTTATTCCATGCTGGAATAATCAGCATGGAATAAACCTATTACTTGTTCCTTTGCAGCCTACGCATGCTGACGCAGCTACCCACCCATTTGTAGGTGTTTTTGTGTCTTAGCTCAACACTGTGAAACCTGTAGTTACAAACATGGAGGATGAAGACATGAAGACATATATTGTACCTCTGACCGGCCTACCTTCCAAGAGGTGAAAGATGAAACTTTTCCTTTATCGTCAACTCAGTGAATGTCTTTAAACTTTCGAAAACTGTAACAAAGAATAAGTTAAAACACTTATTTTCATTGGACCCACAGAAAAGTCAAAGTTGTGCATAGAAATGCCCGTCTAAATCAGAAATCTACAGCACAAAGGCAGTGGCCTTTCGGGACATAAAAATGAAATCAGACTTTACTCGGACGAATTGCCCTTGGTCACGGACATCTTGCTATCAGTCACTACAAAGATGTTTTCTCTCGTGCCATGGCTTGCCTGACTTGCTTCTTCTGCTGGATGGCTTCTGGTCGCTGGTCAGGATCGACAGCCAGCATGTCCTGGAGCAGTGTCCTTAGCTCAGTGCTTATGGCTCTATTTACTTTCAGGGGGATGTGGAACTGCAGCCAGGGGTTCTCATCCAGGGCCTCTCCAACAGGCCCTGACAGACATATGCTCCTGTATCGGAAACACACTTTAGTTCAATTCTAAAATATTTCTCATAGGACTGAAGGAACCTTTGCCTGTTAAGAGTTAACAATTAGGTCCTCAAGAACTGTTTTACGGTTTTCTACACTCCTGGCTGGCCAAGGTCTCTTTAAGGTCTCTTAAGTGGAGGTGTAACTCATGTATCCTACATGTGATTTAGCAACATGAAAGGGAATAGCTTCTTATCGGATTATGGTCTTGGTTAACTGCCTAAGGCTGACCTAAGTGCCTAACTTTCTGACTTTCTTTATACCTTATATGTTAAGAAGCTTCTTCTGACCAATCAGAAATGTATGCTTTATGTATGAACATTTTGCTCCTCAAAGTGAGTGAGAGACAAGGTTAACAGAAATTAGCCACGGCAGTAAATGACAGCATATTTTTGGGTTCTTAAATGGTCTCTACCTGGCACACCTGCAGTGCAAACTGACACACACTGTTTAGAGAAACAGCTACTCTATTACTAATATTAATGAAACATTTCTTATTCTATGGAACAAAAACAAACAGTAAAACTAAAACACAGATCTCTTAGCTTCCTATTTCATGAACCAGATGACTGAATGACCAAGCCTAACTAGTAGCCAGAACCCCAGTTAACCCTCCGTAACACAAAGTTTAACCACACGACAGGAACTCTTTCAAACTGAGTGAAAATCATAAATGGATCCATAACTTTACATCAATTTACTATGTTGTGCCAATACCTGCATTTACATTTAGAACGAATGATGTCATAGAACCAGCATCACACCAGTTCCAGGTGTCTCCAAGGAGACAACAGAACTTCAGTTGTGTTTGCTAAAATACACACTTTGAAACATACTGTAACACTTAGTTAACATGTCTGGTTTAGTTGAAGAATCGGCTAAGGTAAGTTTCAGGGTTTAATGGTGGGATGGCACCTGTGCTTTTTTCCCCCAACCGCTAGAATATGATTCGCACCAAACCCAAAAGAAATACTGCACAGTTCAGGAACTTCATCAACCTAGCAACTGTAAAATAAGCTTACAAACAACTGAATTGAAATGCCAAAAAGTTCAGAGAAAGGCACAAACTATGTTTACTTGGGGTTTACAAAATTAAAGCTAACTAAAACTGTAATGAAAAACAATCATGCTGCCAATGGACAGAGAAATATCATGTTTTTTGAATAATGTATTATTTCTTACATAGGAACCCAGTATAAGGGAATCCCTTGCGATCCTGTCTGCAGAGATAAAGGTAAGTATTGTTTTCTCTTTAGCTCTGTCACTCCAAGAAATATAATGAACATAAATATATTTGCCAATCTTTTCATAGTAATCCAAACAACTCTGCGTGTATCTGACATTTGTAATATTTATCTACCGCAGTATAACTCTTCTGGCAAGGCGATTGGTATTGTACCTTGAAAGAAAACTGATTGGAAATGTCATGTACTCTATGGTTTCTATTGATGTCAAGTGGCAAATGTTGACTGGTGATGTTATGTGAATCTTAGGAAATGGTCATTTTTCAATCGAGTCTATGTTTCTCAGAATTTGAGACAGAGAGGTCAATCTCTGCAATCCGAGCTGAGGGCATTTCTTGGAATGGAAAGGTAAGAGCAACGTGTTCTTTGATATTCTCTTAAGACTCTTCGCCAGATTTAACGATGAAAAATGTAAATAATAATAACAAACATTATTTTATATAGTGCCTTGAAAGGTGGCTTCTTTACAGAATGACAAAACCAACTACAATAAATAATACACAAGATATGCATGATGACAATACACAGTTAGAGGAGACAGTAGATGGTCATTGTCAGTGTATTCTGAAGGTAGTTTTCCAATTTTTTGGAACGGGGTAAAAGAGGCCACCTCTACTAGAATCTTTGTCCTAACCAAAAATGTAACAAAGTATAATAATAATAATATTAAAAAGAATAATAATAAACTTTATCTATAGAGCACCTTTCATACAAATAGTGCTTTGGTGCTTTAAAAACCAAGCGTAAAAATAAAATATTAAAATTGAGAGATATACTTTCAGTTGTAAAGGAAAATACAGCAATACAGTAAAGCAACATACATGTCAATTAAATAAATAAAAATTAGGAAAGTCGTAATAAAATAAGAACAATTAAAGAGAACTAAAAAAAGAAACAGAAATAGAAAGAAAAAAGAACCACTTTAACTAAAAGCAACATTTTCAAATGTTTTTTAAAACAATGTACCGAGCTTGACTGCCTAATAAAAAGTGGAAGTGAGTTTCGTAATTTAGAAGCATAAAAACAAAAAGCAGCCTCTCCACTCTTTCTGCATTTCACATGTGGTATTTGCAGTAGGCCAGTATGTGCAGATCTCGGGTCACGTATAGGAACATATGATGACAGACATTAAGTAAGGTACAGACGTGCTAGGTCGCTTAAAGCTTTAAAAACAAGTAAAAGAACTTTCAAATTTATCCTAGATAATACAGGTGACCAGTGAAGTTTTTTCAAAACAGGAATGATATTCTCTTTCTTGTATTTGTTAGGATCTGTGCTACTGCATTTCGAACAAGTAGTAAGGGATTTATTGTTTTCTTGGGAAGCCCACAAAACAGAGCATTATAATCATATCCACATCAATGTGAGCAATGGAGAAGTCAAATTAACGTGTCTAAATATCATCTAGTTCTATCCCAGGGAAGAGGGCTGTTGCCTACACAGACGACAAGACACAAAACGCTCAACTGTGCAAAACACGCATAAGGACATCAGTCAGGAGGAACAAGGTAAAGTGTTTTTTCTTCTTCACCATGGTCATGTAGTTTCACTCCAAGCACTGTCATATGAAATAACTGTGGAAACGACCTCCCCAACATTTTGGGTTGTTGCATTTTGCTTCAATGAATTTTAACCTTTTCTTTTAGACATTAAGAGGAAGGACACATTCACCCTTGGTAGAGATTCAGTTGTTCTATGAGATGTCAAGGTGAGAATTAACCACTTCAGGGATAAGTCAATCCACATAACTGAAAAAGGGGCAATGAACAGGATATGGGGATTTTGCTAGTTATAAAGTACAATAATCATCATTACATGATCTAAGACTACTGAAGTATAAGCTGTGTCCCTGACTGATTAATTAGCAAATTCATCTTTGTAGAGTGCAGCTACTATCTATTCAGTGGCATTTCCTTAAAACAATTGTATTCCCACATTCTGAATATGGAGTGAGATCATGTAGAGAATGTTGGACTTGTAATAACTAATTGAAGGATAATAATAATCAACGAAAGTGCTTAAAAGTATCAACAAATGCCTTCAAAGTACTTGACACGTACTTTGCTTTCAAAAGTGAAACATAATTAATGCTTACGTAAGATTTCTCTTGACTTCTCAGGAGTATACTAACTCCAAGGACAAGTAACATCACAAACCATTATTTAAGTGCTGATGTTGGAGCTGCAATACTACTACCAAGACAAAAAATGATACAGGTAACACTGCTTTCAGATTTCTAAGAATTGCTAAAATAGTATGTTTACAGAGCATTCAGAGTTGAGAATATGACAAGTTCCTACCATCTCAAACACTGCCAATCTAGAACAAAAAGAAAGTACTTGAACGCCTACAGTAATGGAACACAAACCAGAACATATCAGTGCATGACAAGGAAATGTAGTCACAAAATGATTCTACCCTTTCAAGTCCCAAAAAGGACCGAGGAACTTACCGGAGGCGATACCTGGATTTCAAACAGAGTACAATGTAGCCACTGTAGGGGAGAAGATCACAGAGAGCTCTTCTCAGATTGCTCAGAGTCAGCCCCAGCACCCTGTCCTGACTGAAGCAGACAAAGTGGTCAAACAGGTAGGTAGAAATGAGTAAGGAACAGAGAGTATGGTTATTCTTGCATTGTTTTGTTCGTCTGTCAAAGAAAAGAGTGCTTCTGACTTTTGTCAATGTTCATCTTTATTTTAGGAGAAGAACAAACGGTGGTATCACACTTTGCTCAAGTGTATGATACCATGTGTGTACAGCAGACATCACCAAAGGAACAGGAGACACCTGAGTAGAGAACAAGAATATGAAAAGACTGATGAAAAAAAGCACCAGGAGAAATCCATTGAATATGCACAATCTCGTCCAGTATTTCAATGAAAAGTTTCAGTGTTGTTTTTAGTGTCATCGTATTGCATACATTTAAAACAATGTGTCTTGTTTAATGAACAATTTCATTTACTTTAGTAAAAAGTGTTGTTTACTGTAGTCCTAGCATGGATGCAATTGTTAGAAAAAACTTGAATGAAAAACTGAATGTTTCATACAATATGGGTTTGTGTTAACCCACACACCTAAGTGAAATGTTTGATTACGTTTACAAGACATAACACATAGTTCAGTTGAGTGTGAAAGGGAACAACAGAGAAAGTCACAAACAAAACATTTGTGAAGGACTTGAATGTTTTTTCTTTAGAAATGACAAAAAATAAAGAATTTTTCAACAAGATGTCTTTCTATAGCGAGTTTCATTTGAGATAGTCTTTTCTTAGAAGTGCAAGAGTGGTATTCCCTACAACTTATTCCCCAATTTGATCATTCTCAGAAATTAGGAGACAGAAACCACACCTACTGTAATATTAGACCTTGTAACAAGGCAACTAGGTTTCAATGGCTTAAAAGGTGCAGAAAGAGGCTCATGTATAATGACCTCCAGTGTCCCACAGGTTTCCCAAATCATTTCTTAGAGTATGGAAAAAGAGGAAATAAAGTGTCTACAGAAAGCGTATACCCCCTTGAACTTTGTTCAGTTTGTTGCGCCAGTGCCAGAGTTTCATGCAATTAAATGAGGACCTCTTTCTCACACCACATATGTTATACTTTCAAAGGGAAAAAAGGAAATATTACAATTGTATACATTTTCACCCACATGTTAATATTTGGTAGAAGCCCTTTTCACAGCAATTTCAGCTGTGAGTCTGTTGGTAATGGGCTCCACCACCTCTGCACCAACAAGATTTGATAATATTTGAGAATTTCAGAAGTCTGTCTGGTTTAGCTGAAGAATCAGCTAAGGTAAGTTTCAGGAAGAGCATCTGATTTCTTTCAATAAAGCAGAACAGAGAAAAAACACACAATACAAAATCATGAGAATTTGTATCCATATGACACTTTGACTCGAATACTTTTATCAGACCTACACAGAGTATATACCGTACACACTTTTTCAGCCCAGGTTTATACATTTGGATCTGCCATTTGTAGGTGTTAAGGAACAAGTAATAGGTTTATTCCATGCTGGAATAATCAGCATGGAATAAACCTATTACTTGTTCCTTTGCAGCCTACGCATGCTGACGCAGCTACCCACCCATTTGTAGGTGTTTTTGTGTCTTAGCTCAACACTGTGAAACCTGTAGTTACAAACATGGAGGATGAAGACATGAAGACATATATTGTACCTCTGACCGGCCTACCTTCCAAGAGGTGAAAGATGAAACTTTTCCTTTATCGTCAACTCAGTGAATGTCTTTAAACTTTCGAAAACTGTAACAAAGAATAAGTTAAAAAACTTATTTTCATCGGACCCACAGAAAAGTCAAAGTTGTCCATAGAAATGCCCGTCTAAATCAGAAATCTACAGCACAAAGGCAGTGGCCTTTCGGGACATAAAAATGAAATCAGACTTTACTCAGACGAATTGCCCTTGGTCACGGACATCTTGCTATCAGTCACTACAAAGATGTTTTCTCTCGTGCCATGGCTTGCCTGACTTGCTTCTTCTGCTGGATGGCTTCTGGTCGCTGGTCAGGATCGACAGCCAGCATGTCCTGGAGCAGTGTCCTTAGCTCCGTGCTTATGGCTCTATTTACTTTCAGGGGGATGTGGAACTGCAGCCAGGGGTTCTCATCCAGGGCCTCTCCAACAGGCCCTGACAGACATATGCTCCTGTATCGGAAACACACTTTAGTTCAATTCTAAAATATTTCTCATAGGACTGAAGGAACCTTTGCCTGTTAAGAGTTAACAATTAGGTCCTCAAGAACTGTTTTACGGTTTTCTACACTCCTGGCTGGCCAAGGTCTCTTTAAGGTCTCTTAAGTGGAGGTGTAACTCATGTATCCTACATGTGATTTAGCAACATGAAAGGGAATAGCTTCTTATCGGATTATGGTCTTGGTTAACTGCCTAAGGCTGACCTAAGTGCCTAACTTTCTGACTTTCTTTATACCTTATATGTTAAGAAGCTTCTTCTGACCAATCAGAAATGTATGCTTTATGTATGAACATTTTGCTCCTCAAAGTGAGTGAGAGACAAGGTTAACAGAAATTAGCCACGGCAGTAAATGACAGCATATTTTTGGGTTCTTAAATGGTCTCTACCTGCCACACCTGCAGTGCAAACTGACACACACTGTTTAGAGAAACAGCTACTCTATTACTAATATTAATGAAACTTCTTATTCTATGGAACAAAAACAAACAGTAAAACTAAAACACAGATCTCTTAGCTTCCTATTACATGAACCAGATGACTGAATGACCAAGCCTAACTAGTAGCCAGAACCCCAGTTAACCCTCCGTAACACAAAGTTTAACCACACGACAGGAACTCTTTCAAACTGAGTGAAAATCATAAATGGATCCATAACTTTACATCAATTTACTATGTTGTGCCAATACCTGCATTTACATTTAGAACGAATGATGTCATAGAACCAGCATCACACCAGTTCCAGGTGTCTCCAAGGAGACAACAGAACTTCAGTTGTGTTTGCTAAAATACACACTTTGAAACATACTGTAACACTTAGTTAACATGTCTGGTTTAGTTGAAGAATCGGCTAAGGTAAGTTTCAGGGTTTAATGGTGGGATGGCACCTGTGCTTTTTTCCCCCAACCGCTAGAATACGATTCGCACCAAACCCAAAAGAAATACTGCACAGTTCAGGAACTTCATCAACCTAGCAACTGTAAAATAAGCTTACAAACAACTGAATTGAAATGCCAAAAAGTTCAGAGAAAGGCACAAACTATGTTTACTTGGGGTTTACAAAATTAAAGCTAACTAAAACTGTAATGAAAAACAATCATGCTGCCAATGGACAGAGAAATATCATGTTTTTTGAATAATGTATTATTTCTTACATAGGAACCCAGTATAAGGGAATCCCTTGCGATCCTGTCTGCAGAGATAAAGGTAAGTATTGTTTTCTCTTTAGCTCTGTCACTCCAAGAAATATAATGAACATAAATATATTTGCCAATCTTTTCATAGTAATCCAAACAACTCTGCGTGTATCTGACATTTGTAATATTTATCTACCGCAGTATAACTCTTCTGGCAAGGCGATTGGTATTGTACCTTGAAAGAAAACTGATTGGAAATGTCATGTACTCTATGGTTTCTATTGATGTCAAGTGGCAAATGTTGACTGGTGACGTTATGTGAATCTTAGGAAATGGTCATTTTTCAATCGAGTCTATGTTTCTCAGAATTTGAGACAGAGAGGTCAATCTCTGCAATCCGAGCTGAGGGCATTTCTTGGAATGGAAAGGTAAGAGCAACGTGTTCTTTGATATTCTCTTAAGACTCTTCACCAGATTTAACGATGAAAAATGTAAATAATAATAACAAACATTATTTTATATAGTGCCTTGAAAGGTGGCTTCTTTACAGAATGACAAAACCAACTACAATAAATAATACACAAGATATGCATGATGACAATACACAGTTAGAGGAGACAGTAGATGGTCATTGTCAGTGTATTCTGAAGGTAGTTTTCCAATTTTTTGGAACGGGGTAAAAGAGGCCACCTCTACTAGAATCTTTGTCCTAACCAAAAATGTAACAAAGTATAATAATAATATTAAAAATAATAATAATAAACTTTATCTATAGAGCACCTTTCATACAAATAGTGCTTTGGTGCTTTAAAAACCAAGCGTAAAAATAAAATATTAAAATTGAGAGATATACTTTCAGTTGTAAAGGAAAATACAGCAATACAGTAAAGCAACATACATGTCAATTAAATAAATAAAAATTAGGAAAGTCGTAATAAAATAAGAACAATTAAAGAGAACTAAAAAAAGAAACAGAAATAGAAAGAACAAAGAACCACTTTAACTAAAAGCAACATTTTCAAATGTTTTTTAAAACAATGTACCGAGCTTGACTGCCTAATAAAAAGTGGAAGTGAGTTTCATAATTTGGAAGCATAAAAACAAAAAGCAGCCTCTCCACTCTTTCTGCATTTCACATGTGGTATTTGCAGTAGGCCAGTATGTGCAGATCTCAGGTCACGTATAGGAACATATGAAGACAGACATTCAGTAAGGTACAGACGTGCTAGGTCGCTTAAAGCTTTAAAAACAAGTAAAAGAACTTTCAAATTTATCCTAGATAATACAGGTGACCAGTGAAGTTTTTTCAAAACAGGAATGATATTCTTTCTTGTATTTGTTAGGATCTGTGCTACTGCATTTCGAACAAGTAGTAAGGGATTTATTGTTTTCTTGGGAAGCCCACAAAACAGAGCATTATAATCATATCCACATCAATGTGAGCAATGGAGAAGTCAAATTAACGTGTCTAAATATCATCTAGTTCTATCCCAGGGAAGAGGGCTGTTGCCTACACAGACGACAAGACACAAAACGCTCAACTGTGCAAAACACGCATAAGGACATCAGTCAGGAGGAACAAGGTAAAGTGTTTTTTCTTCTTCACCATGGTCATGTAGTTTCACTCCAAGCACTGTCATATGAAATAACTGTGGAAACGACCTCCCCAACACTTTGGGTTGTTGCATTTTGCTTCAGGGAATTTTAACCTTTTCTTTTAGACATTAAGAGGAAGGACACATTCACCCTTGGTAGAGATTCAGTTGTTCTATGAGATGTCAAGGTGAGAATTAACCACTTCAGGGATAAGTCAATCCACATAACTGAAAAAGGGGCAATGAACAGGATATGGGGATTTTGCTAGTTATAAAGTACAATAATCATCATTACATGATCTAAGACTACTGAAGTATAAGCTGTGTCCCTGACTGATTAATTAGCAAATTCATCTTTGTAGAGTGCAGCTACTATCTATTCAGTGGCATTTCCTTAAAACAATTGTATTCCCACATTCTGAATATGGAGTGAGATCATGTAGAGAATGTTGGACTTGTAATAACTTATTGAAGGATAATAATAATCAACGAAAGTGCTTAAAAGTATCAACAAATGCCTTCAAAGTATTTGACATGTACTTTGCTTTCAAAAGTGAAACATAATTAATGCTTACGTAAGATTTCTCTTGACTTCTCAGGAGTATACTAACTCCAAGGACAAGTAACATCACAAACCATTATTTAAGTGCTGATGTTGGAGCTGCAATACTACTACCAAGACAAAAAATGATACAGGTAACACTGCTTTCAGATTTCTAAGAATTGCTAAAATAGTATGTTTACAGAGCATTCAGAGTTGAGAATATGACAAGTTCCTACCATCTCAAACACTGCCAATCTAGAACAAAAAGAAAGTACTTGAACGCCTGCAGTAATCGAACACAAACCAGAACATATCAGTGCATGACAAGGAAATGTAGTCACAAAATGATTCTACCCTTTCAAGTCCCAAAAAGGACCGAGGAACTTACCGGAGGCGATACCTGGATTTCAAAAAGAGTACAATGTAGCCACTGTAGGGGAGAAGATCACAGAGAGCTCTTCTCAGATTGCTCAGAGTCAGCCCCAGCACCCTGTGCTGACTGAAGCAGACAAAGTGGTCAAACAGGCAGGTAGAAATGAGTAAGGAACCGAGAGTATGGTTATTCTTGCATTGTTTTGTTCGTCTGTCAAAGAAAAGAGTGCTTCTGACATTTGTCAATGTTCATCTTTATTTTAGGAGAAGAACAAACGGTGGTATCACACTTTGCTCAAGTGTATGATACCATGTGTGTACAGCAGACATCACCAAAGGAACAGGAGACACCTGAGTAGAGAACAAGAATATGAAAAGACTGATGAAAAAAAGCACCAGGAGAAATCCATTGAATATGCACAATCTCGTCCAGTATTTCAATGAAAAGTTTCAGTGTTGTTTTTAGTGTCGTCGTATTGCATACATTTAAAACAATGTGTCTTGTTTAATGAACAATTTGATTTACTTTAGTAAAAAGTGTTGTTTACTGTAGTCCTAGCATGGATGCAATTGTTAGAAAAAACTTGAATGAAAAACTGAATGTTTCATACAATATGGGTTTGTGTTAACCCACACACCTAAGTGAAATGTTTGATTACGTTTACAAGACATAACACATAGTTCAGTTGAGTGTGAAAGGGAACAACAGAGAAAGTCACAAACAAAACATTTGTGAAGGACTTGATGAATGTTTTTTCTTTAGAAATGACAAAAAATAAAGAATTTTTCAACAAGATGTCTTTCTATAGCGAGTTTCATTTGAGATAGTCTTTTCTTAGAAGTGCAAGAGTGGTATTCCCTACAACTTATTCCCCAATTTGATCATTCTCAGAAATTAGGAGACGCAAACCACACCTACTGTAATATTAGACCTTGTAACAAGGCAACTAGGTTTCAATGGCTTAAAAGGTGCAGAAAGAGGCTCATGTATAATGACCTCCAGTGTCCCACAGGTTTCCCAAATCATTTCTTAGAGTATGGAAAAAGAGGAAATAAAGTGTCTACAGAAAGCGTATACCCCCTTAATAAATTATGCTAATATTAAATTCGATTCTGCTCTGAGAATGTAGGGGGAAGGAAAAATGCCAGTGGTCTTTCCACTGATGAACTTGTGCCTGATGAACACCACTGCGTCACACCACACAGCTGCAAGTGCACCTCACTGTGCCCGGCCACCACTGCATCACACAACTGCCAGCGCACCTCACCGTACCAGGCCACCACTGCGTCACACAGCTGCCAGCGCACCTCACCGTGCCAGGCCACCACTGCGTCACACAGCTGCCAGCGCACCTCACCATGCCAGGCCACCACTGCGTCACACAGCTGTCAGCGCACCTCACCATGCCCAGCCACCACTGCATCACACAGCTGCAAGCGCACCTCAAAGTTCCCAGCCACTACTGAATCACACCACACAGGTGGCAGCGCACCGTACCAGACCACCACTGCGTCACACAGGTGCCAGTGCACCTCACCGTGCCCGGCCACCACTTCATCATACAACTGCCAGTACACCTGACCGTGCAAGGCCACCACTGAGTCACACAGCTGCCAGCACACCTCACCATGCCAGGCCACCACTGCGTCACACCACACAGCCGCCAGTGCACCTCACCGTGCCAAGCCACCACTGCGTCACACAGCTGCCAGCACACCTCACCGAGCATGGCCACAGCTGCATCACGCAGCTGCCAGCGCACCTCACCGTATTCTGCCACAGCTGCCAGCGCACCTCACCGTGCCAGGCCACCACTACGTCACACATCTGCCAACGCACCTCACCGTGCCCAGCCACCACTGCGTCACACAGCTGCCAGCGCACCTCACCGTGCCAGGCCACCACTGCGTCACACAGCTGCCAGCACACCTCACAGTGCCAGACCACCACTGCGTCAAACCACACAAGTGCCAGTGCACCTCACTGTGCCTAGCAGCCTCTGCATCACACAGCTGAAAGCACAACTCACCGTGCCAGGACACCACTGTGTCACACCACACAGCTGCCAGTGCACCTCACCATGCCAGGCCACCACTGCGTCACACCACACAGCTGCCAGCACACCTCACCATGCCAGGCACCCACAGAGTCACACAACACATCTGCCAGCACACCTCACCGTGCCGGGCCACCACTGCGTCACACCACACAGCTGCCAGTGCACCTCAGCGTGCCAGGCCGCCACTGAGTCACACCACACAGCCACCAGCGCACCTCACCGTGCCAGGCCGCCACTGAGTCACGCCACACAGCCACCAGCGCACCTCACCGTGCCAAGCCACCACTGCGTCACACAGCTGCCAGCACACCTCACCGAGCATGGCCACAGCTGCATCACGCAGCTGCCAGCGCACCTCACCGTATTCTGCCACAGCTGCCAGCGCACCTCACCGTGCCAGGCCACCACTACGTCACACATCTGCCAACGCACCTCACCGTGCCCAGCCACCACTGCGTCACACAGCTGCCAGCACACCTCACCGTGCCCGGCCACCACTTCATCATACAACTGCCAGTACACCTGATCGTGCAAGGCCACCACTGCGTCACACAGCTGCCAGCGCACCTCACCGTGCCAGGCCACCACTGCGTCACACAGCTGCCAGCGCACCTCACCGTGCCAGGCCACCACTGCGTCACACAGCTGCCAGCACACCTCACAGTGCCAGGCCACCACTGCGTCACACAGCTGCCAGCGCACCTCACCGTGCCAGGCCACCACTGCGTCACACAGCTGCCAGCACACCTCACAGTGCCAGGCCACCACTGCGTCAAACCACACAAGTGCCAGTGCACCTCACTGTGCCTAGCAGCCTCTGCATCACACAGCTGAAAGCACAACTCCACTGAGTCACGCCACACAGCCACCAGCGCACCTCACCGTGCCACGCCAGCACTGAGTCACGCCACACAGCCACCAGCGCACCTCACCGTGCCAGGCCACCACTGAGACACGCCACACAGCCACCAGCGCACCTAACCGTGACAGGCCAGCACTGAGCCACGCCACACAGCCACCAGCGCACCTCACCGTGCCAGGCCACCACTGCGTCACACATCTGCCAACGCACCTCACCGTGCCAGGCCACCACTACGTCAAACCACACAGCCGCCAGTGCACCTCACCATGCCCAGCCACCACTGCGTCACACAGCTGCTAGCGCACCTCACCATAACAGGCCACCACTACGTCAAACCACACAGCCGCCAGTGCACCTCACCGTGACAGGCCACCACTGAGTCACACCACACAGCCGCCAGCGCACCTCACTGTGCCAGGCCACCACTGCGTCACACAGCTGAAAGCGCACCTCACCATGCCAAGCCACCACTGCATCACACAGCTGCCAGCACACCTCACCGTACCAGGCCACAACTGCGTCACACAGATGCCAGCACACCTCACCGAGCCCGGCCACAGCTGCATCACACAGCTGCCAGCGCACCTCACCGTACCCTGCCACAGCTGCGTCATACAGCTGCCAGCGCACCTCACCGTGCCAGGCCACCACTGCGTCACACCACACAGCTGCCAGCGCACCTCACCGTGCCAGGCCACCACTGCGTCACACAGCTGCCAGCGCACCTCACCGTGCCAGGCCACCACTGCGTCACTCCACACAGCCGCCAGCGCACATCACTGTGCCAGGCCACCACTGCGTCACACAGCTGAAATCGCACTTCACCGTGCCAAGCCACAACTGCGTCACACAGCTGCCAGCAGACCTCACCGTGCCTGGCCACCACTGCATCACACAGCTGCCAGCGCACCTCTCCATACCAGGCCACCACTACATCAAACCACACAGGTGCCAGTGCACCTCACTGTGCCCAGCAGCCACTGCATCACACAGCTGAAAGCACAACTCACCGTGCCAGGACACCACTGTGTCACACCACACAGCTGCCAGTGCACCTCACCGTGCCAGGCCACCACTGCGTCACACCACACAGCTGCCAGTGCACCTCAGCGTGTCAGGCCGCCACTGCGTCACACCACACAGCCACCAGCGCACCTCACCGTGCAAGGCCACCACTGTGTCACACCACACAGATGCCAGTGCACCTCTCCATACCAGGCCACCACTACATCAAACCACACAGGTGCCAGTGCACCTCACTGTGCCCAGCAGCCACTGCATCACACAGCTGAAAGCACAACTCACCGTGCCAGGACACCACTGTGTCACACCACACAGCTGCCAGTGCACCTCAGCGTGTCAGGCCGCCACTGCGTCACACCACACAGCCACCAGCGCACCTCACCGTGCAAGGCCACCACTGTGTCACACCACACAGATGCCAGTGCACCTCTCCATACCAGGCCACCACTACATCAAACCACACAGGTGCCAGTGCACCTCACTGTGCCCAGCAGCCACTGCATCACACAGCTGAAAGCACAACTCACCGTGCCAGGCCACCACTGCGTCACACCACACAGCTGCCAGCGCACCTCACCGTGCAAGGCCACCACTGTGTCACACCACACAGATGCCAGTGCACCTCACCGTGCAAGGCCACCACTGCGTCACACCACACAGCTGCCAGCGCACCTCACCGTGCAAGGCCACCACTGTGTCACACCACACAGATGCCAGTGCACCTCTCCATACCAGGCCACCACTACATCAAACCACACAGGTGCCAGTGCACCTCACTGTGCCCAGCAGCCACTGCATCACACAGCTGAAAGCACAACTCACCGTGCCAGGACACCACTGTGTCACACCACACAGCTGCCAGTGCACCTCACCGTGCCAGGCCACCACTGCGTCACACCACACAGCCACCAGCGCACCTCACCGTGCAAGGCCACCACTGTGTCACACCACACAGATGCCAGTGCACCTCTCCATACCAGGCCACCACTACATCAAACCACACAGGTGCCAGTGCACCTCACTGTGCCCAGCAGCCACTGCATCACACAGCTGAAAGCACAACTCACCGTGCCAGGACACCACTGTGTCACACCACACAGCTGCCAGTGCACCTCACCGTGCCAGGCCACCACTGCGTCACACCACACAGCTGCCAGTGCACCTCAGCGTGTCAGGCCGCCACTGCGTCACACCACACAGCCACCAGCGCACCTCACCGTGCCAGGCCACCACTGTGTCACACCACACAGCTGCCAGTGCACCTCACCGTGCAAGGCCACCACTGCATCACACACCTGCCAGAACACCTGAGCGTGCAAGGCCACCACTGCGTCACACAGCTGCCAGCGCACCTCACCGTGCCAGGCCACCACTGCGTCACACAGCTGCCAGTGCACCTCACCGTGCCAGGCCACCACTGCGTCAGACCACACACAGTTGAAAGCGCACCTCACCGTGCCAAGCCACCACTGCGTCAAACAGCTGCCAGCACACCTCACCGTGCCAGGCCACCACTGCATCACACAGCTGCCAGCGCACCTCACCGTGCCAGGCCACCACTGCGTCATACAGCTGCCAGCGCACCTCACCATGCCAGCCACCACTGCGTCACACCACACAGCTGCCAGCGCACCTCAACGTGCCAGGCCACCACTGCATCCCACAGCTGCCAGCGCACCTCATGCCTTGTTATGTGAAACTTTAATTCTCTTTTTAGGAGAATTACAATTTGTGAACCACAATTCACGCTCAACCACATCACAGATCTACTACACATACCTCAGGATGGTGACGTCACTGCCTTTCATATGGAAACATTTTGACACCGCGCTCAACAATCTTAGGAAGATCACAAAACAAGCCTGCTAGCCTGGATTTTACCTAAAAAAATCACGCCCGAGAAAGTGAAGTACTGTTGCATTAACTAGCAAAGGTGTATTGCAGACATAGGCATAGTACGTAATACAGGCTTTATGAAATCTAATAATATTGTTTCGGCTGTGAATCCTTCTTCAGCTGTGAGGGTCTTCAGCTCATAATGAAACGCTTAGAGTTTGCAATGTACGGCGCTCTGAACGAGTTCAACTTTAATGCAGAAAAAATGGATTTCCCAGAAGCTATACTGATTCTTATGGAAGCCCGTTTCCGCCAGGGAGTAGAAAAAATGCGCCCTGGTATTCTCTGGGATGCAGTGCAGTTAAAACTGTTCACTGTTACTGACCATACTGCCTGCCTGCGGGCACTTTTCCTTTCCGTGGGGGAGGGTGGACTGTCTTTCATTAGAAGGTTAGCCTATTCTACTCGGAGAATGTAGAGGGGGTGGAAAGTGCCCGCGGTCATTTAATTAGTATTACAATTCGCACTGATTCCCTTGCGAAGATATGGACATAAGAATATTCGTGCGTGGTCAAAAAATGCCATAAAAACGACAAAATGAAGGCTGTGAAAACATTCACAATGTGCTGTATACACAAAGCACGTGTTCTCACAACTCGAGGAGGTTTCGTGAAAACTTTATATCGTCACACAAAATGTTACAAAGAATGTGGACCAGGGTAATACTTTGAGTTTACAGCTTGTCCAAGGTCATTCATTATTAATACTATTAGGGATATCTTCGGTAAAGACTGACAGCAGGAACATTCCTGTTCTTTACTCAGCAGCTTATTAAAAACAGGGTGTTCAAAACGTTTTTTTTTACCCAGAAGAGTGACACAGCTTTGCGTTGTGAATCTGTTATTCCGTATTTACAAAGAAAGTGGAATACAGTAATACTACCTGCTATATAGATACATATTTTTAGATATTCAGATCCTTAAATTAATATCATTATTCATTTCTTTAGATACGTGATTCCATACTATATTCCCTATTACAAAACCAATAATTCCAGTCCTGAAATCTGATTGGCTGACACACATTCGAAGAACATACTGTAACACTTAGTTAACATGTCTGGTTTAGTTGAAGAATTGGCTAAGGTAAGTTTCAGGGTTTAATGGTGGGATGGCACCTGTGCTTTTTCCCCCCAACCGTTAGAATATGATTTGCACAAAACCCAAAAGAAATACTGCACAGTTCAGGAACCTAGCAACTGTAAAATAAGCTTAAAAACAACTGAACTGAAATGCAAAAAAGTTCAGAGAAAGGCACAAAATATGTTTACTTGGGGTTTAAAAAATTAAAACTAACTAAAACATTCCAAACAGAAGCCGGCCTACCTTCTTTTCTTTGTACCTGATAAAGATGAGGATGGCTTTAAAGATACAGCTAAACTTTTGCAGAACCATTCAAGCGCATTGTTACTGTTTGCTGTAGAAGCCAAAAATATGAGAATCTCAAAATCTAAAAATCTCATGGCGTCAGAATGTACAACTTTAAAAAAATAAATAATAATAATAATAAACATTAATTTATATAGCGCCTTGAAAGGTGGCGTCTTAATAGAATGACAAAACCAACAACAATAAATAATACACAAGATATGCATGCTGACAATACACAGTTAGAGGAGACAGTAGATGGTGGTACTAAACACAGTGAGAGCAGAAGGATAAAGAACAGGGGTGAGTTTCCCGAAAACAACTAATCTTAGAGACTTTCAAGCAACTTTACGATGTACGTATGTACGTATGTAAACAATCGATTGACAATTCTTTCATTATATGGTGTCGGTTTTGGTCCTTCAGTGGGATGAAATAAAGTTGTGAAAAGGAATATGAAGTAAACTTGACATCATAGTTTAAGCAAAAGCATATAGATAGGCACAAAAAGGGACCTTATTGTTTCTAAGAGCAAAGAAAAGAAATGACTGACATGCCGTAAAAGAAAACCAAGATTAACTGCGTGGACAGTGTATGCGTCCCGCACGACGTCCTTGATTTAAAGCAATATTTTTTGGCGCGCTGCCATAGTTAAGAATCAATATTTCATGAGAAAAAACTGTTATTTAGTTATTGGGTGTACTGGAACTCAATGGAAACATTAACTACTAAGTTTGGCATGTGTCACTCAACAAATACAGGACCTATAATCAAATTTAAAAACAAGTAGATCTAAGCTTTACCGTCAACAATCACGACAGAACATCAAACGGTGTTGGAACTACGCGGTATCGACCGCGGGTTTGGGTACGGAATGGAGCAGGCGTGGGACTCAGGACTGGGGCTGAACAACACATTTATTAACTCGAATCGGGAAAGGTACACACACAGGGACAGGGGTTACAGCGCTGCACCTTCACTAACACACACACACACCTGAAGGGAAGAGACTGTATCCCAGCCTCCGTCCCGCTATACAGTCCGGTAGAACCCAGGTGCTGTTCTCAGCCCGCCTTGCGTGCGCAGGACTAAAGCGCCCTGCGTGGCGCTACATTATAAATACATGTTAGGCCCAATGATTTCACTAAAATAATGCATTGCTGCATTTCATACTGAAAATAATATCATCTAGTCAAGTATAAAAATGAATATGAAATATACCCAAGATGACTCATAAATTCATCACTGTATAAATAAATGTTCTTTTTTCGAATTTCCTCTGACACAGTACAACACAATATCAAAGTCCTTCATATAAACTCTTAGTGTCCTGTATTCCCAGAGGATGCCCCTGCCGTGAAGTGACTGTGCTCTGTCTGGCGATCTCTGGCGCTCAGGGTGGGCAGGAGGAGGCCAGTTTAAGAAGCACTTAGTGATGAACGAGCGGGTCGGGGAGCACGTAGATGACGAAGGATTTAACGTGCTACTTCAGTTACGATGGGTTTTGGGAAACACTCGTCAATTAACGATCGAGCTTAAGAGCGAGTTTACGATGTTCTTAGCGCTACGATGCTTTCGGTAAACAGAATCATAATATCTAGAAGGATTACCATATATAAAAATAGAAAGAATGATATATGATATATACAAGTAATTATATAATATCATATATTATTAACACCATACCCACCATCTATGTACATTCACATGACCACACATATCAGATCAATATCAAATCAATCACAATGATTAGAATGCGCGCAGAAATCGCCCCTTTCTCTTCCCATCTTTCAGCACATTATACGTCCTCTCCACGATACAAGCCGATATCCGTTATCTTACTCTACAATGCACCTTTTCCCGTGTTGTACGTTAACATTTGGTTCATAAAATCGACACACCTGAAATACTAAATAAGAAAGAAAACAATTATAACACAACGGATGACAGAGCCTCTAGAACAGAAAACCCGTTGGCGTCACACACGCTGAATGTCTCTCTCTCCTGCTCAGCAAAACACAACATGTGGGTCAACACCGTGTGAGGCATTAAACATCACCTTCGTGCATTACCGCGATTCATCTGGCACACAACTGTACTACTACAGAAATAATATATATATATAATGTCGCCACACGAATCTGTAATGAAAATAAAATTAAAAATGCCGCTGGCGTCTCACCCGACTGGCGGCCACAGCGCGTCTGAGGGCTCCCCAGAGAAACGAGCCGCCTGTGACCCCAGGGGCACCTTCACTGGCGCCCCGCCACCAACAAACCCCAAGGGCTGTCGCAAAGCCAACTCCATACAGAAAAACGGAACTCATCTGGGGGAAGTTCACAAATAAAATAATAAAATAAAAGATGACATCATATAACCACGGCTCAACGCAGCTGGCTACACGTGTGAGAAGGTGCAGTACTTGAAGTGCGCTGGGCAAACTTCCGAGGTCAAATTCTTCAGCACGGTTGTACCTTTAAAGCGGAGACGACGGCACCGAAAATTTTTGGCGCGCCTTCTCTTTAAAGCCCTGGCCAAATATGAAGACAGTACGTACAGTTATAATTCAAACGGAATTAAAAACTACACATCCCAGTTACCATGGTGGTGCTTGTGATCATTGCGTTTAACCAACGAAACAGGGCGAAAAATCAGACACATGACTTTGGGGCAGAGTTTCGAAAGCTTAACCTATCAGCAACAAAGCGAAATTTACACGATAGGCTACCTCAAACTGTCAGTTACACGACTGTGTATGTCGCTTAAGCCACTCCTATTTGGCATTTTAGTTATGGAGGCGAGAAGACGCCCCCCCCCCCTCTCTGGGTGCCTGATTTGCCGCCATCTTTAACCGCTTCGTGTCCAAATCGCAGTAGCTACGCGTACGAAATAAAGTTCATCCCAGCTACAAAACATATATATTTTGTGGTAAGAGGGAGCAAAACATCAGTATTTACTGCTATTAATTAGTGTACGATTTATAGTTGAAATCTGAGCCTAAATATAAAGTCAAAATCTCGACAAAGCAATGTAGGAAATACAGAGAAAATAAATCCTTTCTGACATCTAAAATCAGTTTCGATCAAGGTCTCTAAAACGAACAAGAAAAAGAGGATTTTCGGAGGGCAATTACGCTGTATTTATATAGAATAAGTGATTTATGAGCAATCTAATTTCTTGTTCGTTTAAAACAGTGAAATGTCAGCTGCAAAAGATCGCACCAGAAACAGCACTCTCTCTGCCTGTCATAGACGTTCAGGAAAGACTGAATGAAGTCATGGTGATCAATAATAACAGTTGTAGGACAAGAAACAAAAGATAGTGAAAACTTAAGATTTTTAAGGCTAAAACTCAAATTCATTCTACAAATTAAGGCAAATGAAAATTCACGACGTTAAAGTGCTAGAGGTGTAAAAAAATACAAAAATGGGATTTATTGTTAAATTATTACTTTAAATGAATACTTTGAGTTACTGAAACAGCCCGCTAATAAAATTGTCGCAATTTTGTTCTCGTTTGGAAGAGAGAATCAAAAATGAGACATAATGATGGTTTCCGGCTTAGACCTTTAAAGGTACCCCCATCACGGGAGAATTTGACCTCGGAACGTTTACCCAGCGTAATATTGTATTTCATTTCACTTTGACCGATTGTCTTTAAATCAATTGTTGTCAGAATATCCCCACCTCCAAACAAGAACAAAATTGCAACGATTTTATTAACTGGCTGTTTCAGTAACTTAAAGTACATATTTAAAGTAATAATTTAACAAGATATGTAAATGTTTTAAGATATGTATATGTTGTGAATGTCTGTAGATTGTATCTTATGATTTAAATACTTTTATTTTTTCACAATCTGGCAATGCCAGACAGAATTCTAATGGCCTTGCAGATCAGAAAATCAAGGAACAAAACAATTATTGCGCCCAGCTCCTCAATGGGATAGCTTTAACTTGCTAATGCGTTGGTGTAACAGTCCGGGTGTGGCAAGCTTCTAATGTCTCCAGACTTTGCGAAAGGAACCCGTCTTTCATAGGCACTCTTTCCCCTAGTTTAACAGTCTGTCCAGAAACAAAACATTCCTGTTAAACAAGAGAAATGTAAAACAAATTGTACAAAAGTAAAAAACAATTACTTTTTGACAATGAAAACTGGTGTGTATCTCTCTCTTTGCTGGCGCGCGGGCGCGGTGGGGTGCTGTACCACCCGCACAGAACATTAAAGTGTCCCTTTCCATTCAATGGGTGTCTGAGTTGCTGTGTCCTATCTTCTGACAGTCGCTGTTGTGAATGTCTGCAGAGTGTATCTTATTTTTAGCATTGTAGCGCTTTCGCCCTGGGGGGCAGCTGAAGAACACCCGGCTGGGGTGCGCGGTGAGGGGCAGGACAGGAGTGGTCAGGGCGGGGTTTAGGTAGGCCGCTGACTATTGCAGCTGCCACACAGTGAAAGGGGCATACGGGCTGGGGAGATCGCCCGTTTTCCATGTAAATAGTTCCCTGGTTCCGCACCCCTCTCTCCCTCCCTCTCCAGATACAGCTGTATGAGCTCCACCAGTCAGGACAAGAGGCTCTACTGTACGCTCAGAGGGGTGGTAGAGGGGAACAAGTTGCAAGCCGTGGGGTTGAAGCTGATACCCTGGATCCTCTCCAGACACAGCTGTATGAGCTCCACCAGTCAGGACAGGAGGCTCTACTGTACACAGAGAGGGGCGGGAGGGGGGAACAAGCTACCCAGCCATGGGGTTGAAGCTGATACCCTGGATCCTCTCGAGACACAGCTGTATGAGCTCCACCAGTCATGAGATAATGCTCTACTGTACACAGAGGGGGGCAGGAGGGGGGAACAAGCTACCCAGCCGTAGGTTTGAAGCTGATACCCCGCTTGATCCTCTCCAGATACAGCTGAATGAGCTCCACCAGTCAAGACAGGAGGCTCTACTGTACACAGAGAGGTGCAGGGGGGGAAACAAGCTGCATAGCCATGGGGTTGACCCTGATACCATGGATCCTCTCCAGACACAGTTGTATGAGCTCCACCAGTCAGGACAGGACCCTCAACTGTACACAGAGAGAGGCGGTGGGGAGAACAAGCTGATACCCTGGCTTCTCACACAAACCTTAAAATCACGTAATAGGTTTATTCCATGCTGAAAAAAAGAAGAAAGAATACACATTCCATAGGAATCAGTGCCTTTATATAGCGCCTTTAAAGGTGGCTTCTCAAAGCGCCTTACGGGATAAAAACAACAAAAACAAAAACAATATTGTTTTCCATTGCACTTTGACAGATCATCTTTAAATCAATTGTTGATTTAAAGTTTGACAGTAAATGTTTATATTGTAAAGCATACAGCCGCCATTTCTTTCTAAAAATTAAAAAAATTGTTTGCGCAGTCTAAGAGGGGGGGGGGTCTGCTGACAATCCCCCATACACTCAAGTGAAATATTAATAACCCCAATGTAAACAGCGTATTTACAATTTGTTGATAATAAAAATGTTAAGTTCTCTAAGACTTTGTGATACTTTACCCAGGGAGCTGTGTAAGCATGCGTGGTGACTATTCATTGTTATAAAAAATGACTTAGATTCGAACATGTTGTGATATTTAGAAATATAAAAAGTCAATTAATTGTCCATAATATTGCTATTTTATTTCTTCAAAGATATGCTTGTTAAAAGAAAAGTCATGGCACAGGCTGGATTTGAACAGCCAACCTCTCACTTACAAGTTCAGCACATGAATAGAATTATATCATTATTAATTTCTTTAGATATGCGATTCCATATTATATTCCCTATTAATCAAATTCTAAAACTATGCTTGTTTGCTCCTGTATTGAGCGTATTTGCAGAAAAGCTTAAAACTACCACTTTTTATACACACGTTATTTCACATGTTAGTTAAAGACTTCGATGCTTAATATTGTTTAGGGAGAAATGGAATACTGGTGTGTATTTTTGTACCGAGACCAGCCATATACAGTTTACATACTGTAATACTGTATATTTATGTTCCAAAATTAATATCGTTTATGGCTTTCACGCGCGTTATGCTCCTATTCTTTTTATGCTCAGCTACTAAGATTTCCCTTCAGTGGTAAAATTCCATATAAATATTTAATACTTAAACGGGCACAGTAAAGACATTAAATATACATATACATACTGTATACAGTACAGTTTGCATACAGTAATATGTTTATGTTCCTAAATCAATATCTCTTATGAGCATGCAAAAGGCATGGTGAATTGGAGATTCTCAAAAATGACTGTACTTTGCATGATTGGAAACAAATGCGTGTTTGGATCAACGAAATGCTGTGGTGTTACTTTTACAAAGACGGTCAATGAAAAAAAGAATGTGGACCAGGGCAATACTTTGAGTTTACAGCTTTTCCAAGGTCATTCATTAGAACATGTGGTATTATGCGGTACTATGCGAGAATACACGGTATTAATATGGTAACTTGTGTTACACCGCGATAAGCACACCGCAAAATAATGCGGTATCGCCCGCTTGTTTTGAATGGCTGCATCTGTATATCCCTGCTAGTGATGATGACCATCGTCACCTCACCCTCGCAATACACCGGCTGAAAGAACTTAAGAACAGGGTAAATCAAGAACAGGGCATTGGCAATGAGTTCCCCTTCTTTTCATGGTTAAAATCATTTTTTGGGTCTTGGGGACTGTTTTTCTTAAAGCTATTCATGCCTGTTGTAGTGTTTTTGCTGTTGTGCTGTTGTCTGACTAGGGTGACCCCTATGAGGACTCTGTGGTATGAACACATTTAAGGATAAAAAGGAGGGAATGTAATGAAAAGTTACTGAGAAAAAGTGTTTTATTCTATGTTGTTTACGGACAGAGCTGTGCTGCAGAAGCAGCTGGATACTTAGAACAAAGTGTGATAGCACCCAACTTGTCAAGGGCACAGGATGTTTTAATACTGTTTATCTCGGCTGCTTGAAGAAGGGAGTGTGAGAAACCATTTGAATTACTGCTCTTCTTTGCTTAAAGCAAAAACCTATACGGAATGGAAAATGACTTTCATCTTCTAGACACATCTTCTAGCCCGCTTTGCCTGTCCTTGAAGTGTTGCATCAGCTTAAAAAAGATATAAAACAAGGGGTCTCCCTGCTTGCTTTTGAATCAGCTTTCACTTCTCTGCGCAGACAGGTGATGGCTTTTTCCCATATTGCAAAATGAATAAAGACCTTACTGAGTGAATGAGAATACCTCTCCTGGCTAAATCCCTTACAACTTGTTCGAAATGCAGTACGGCCATATTTCATATCAACCCACAGATGCATTGCATAAACACTAGAATTCTGGTTGTACTTAAATTGACCTTATACATTTTGGATTATGTTTAACCTTCTTCAATTTCTTTCATTTCTTCAACCATATTTTGAGATGATTACGTTTACAGAAGCAAATATTATTCAGTGCTTTTTCTTCACTCCTTTAATCAAACCCACATTTCTATAAGGAAGGCCATTGTGAAACTCCCCAAAGTGAGCTGAATTAATCTTTTATTCTTCACACCTGCAAAGTCATTCCTTCATTGTGTAATATGAAGGCCTTTCATTATTCACGTATACTACAACATCTGAAAATAATAGGTCTTGAAATAGTTGAATGAAAGAAAATCCTGAATAACTCCTCCAAATGCGTGTTACACTTTCATCAGGTACACACACTTTGAATGTGATGAACTATAAAAAGTTATTTTAACCATACCCAATGGAGCTCGGGAGTGCGATTACATACACAATCATGTTTTCAGTGTTTGGACATCAGCCGTACATCAGAACAATCATTTCACTAACACAGCTCCATGTTGAGTGACTTCCCTCCAAGAACACAAAGTCACTTTCCCTTAGCAATTATTGCATGGACTTAGATTATCTGCCTTCTGCATCAAGCCCTGTATTATATACGGTACAAAGCCAAGCTTTGGGATAGTGCTTTGTTTGGATCCTTGTCTTGATCCATTTGGATCCCAGGCTGCTCATTTGCAAATGAGTTTTGACATTAATTATAGTGACTATAGCAATGAGGTGGCACTGAGGTTCACAGAGCTGGGGTCCTGGGTTCAATTCCTGGGGTGCAGTCTGGATGGAATTGTATGTTCTCCCTTCATTTGTGTGGATTTCTTCCAGGTGCTCCAGTTTCTTCCCACAGTCCAAAGACATACAGTACTAGTAGGTTAAGGTGGAACTACAGTCCCAATTTTGCAGACACAAAATTATTTAATTTCAGTCACAAAATAAAATCATTGACATTATAGAAAAACTTTACAAACTCAAAATTGAGCACAAAATCATGAATTTTGTGAAAGTACTGTAAGTTACGCCATGTTGTAACAAATTCGCATTCAAGTTCCACACAAATTGCGATGTGATGCAGCCCTTCCTGCTCACTAATGACTGTAATGACTAATGCAATGTGATGTAGGAGAGAAAAGGTATAGGTTATGCAGCAAACATTTCACTGCAAAAAACGTTCCATTCCAAGGTTCTTTATGCAGAGTTAACAATGTAATATTATTTATTGGCAAAAACGTAAAAAAGTTGAGAGCAATATTTCCATTGGATTAAACGAGATGTATTCACAAACCTGCTCCTTTACAATGTCACAGGGCCACATCAGATTACAGGAAGTTTTGCTGCCTCGTTCTGAATCGCAGAACATGGTAATTCTTTAACCTTGAAATGTAGTCTATTTTGTGATGTAAATTGGAGGTTTTACAAGTTATTGTGTGTTCCCCTTTAGATGGCTTCTGGGAAAACTGGCCTCAACACTGTATTGGATAAGGCACTTAGAAAACAGATTCATGCGTGGACCACAGCAATGTCCCTTTACTGAGAGCCAGCAATCAACGGATGTGTCTGATCGTGAATGGTTTTCCCTGTTGTTTGTTGTATTACTCGATGTTGCATTTTAAGCTGTGCATGAGGCAGGACCCGGAGGCTGCTGCTTCTGCTGGGATTGAGGAAGAGCTGAGCGCCATGTAAGGCAAAGACACTGCGTTCCACTTTATCAGGTGCCTGGAGTGTAAGAGCTGCAGATAATATTGAGTCACATTAATCCCAACATATTTCAAATATTATGAAAATTAAATAAATTAAATCAAATAACTTTCATTAAAAAAATCAATCACACTTTACCTTGCTTTTTCAGTTGTTTTAAAGGAAAATTGATGCAGAGAATGTGTGAATACTACTTTTTGATGGTTCCAAGGCCAATGTGACCTGTTCTATTGCCTGCTAATTGTACGTTCCAGGTTGAACAATTATTTTTAGGAGGTCAAGGTGTATGAATGATAAGAACAGCTTGAAATTTATTTTCACGGTCGACACACATTTTCGCAAGGGAAAAAAACTGAAATAACCACAGTTACGCAAACACCAGTCCACCCAAAAAAAATCATTTTATTAAAACAAGGTAACATTTTTTTTATCATCATACGGATGAACTGTGCTAAATATATTTCTAAAAAGAAAAAGCAGGACGTGAGTCGTGAGCCAAGATCATGACTCTTTTACTCTTCTTCACATCAGTTTTCATCTGTGAGGAGGAGGAGGGGGGCGGCTCCTGATGTGCTGACACTTGGGGATGAAATCCGAATGAAATCCTCGTGCTTCTGCCTCCAGTTGTTCTTTCTCAGCTGGGAACAGGAAATGAAACCAATGAAACAGCTTCCAGAAAAAGTCCAAACTAGCACTGCGTACACAGTCTGGTCGCAAACCATTCACAAGGCAAGAAAATATCAATACAGTAATAACGTAGCTTTCTGGGCCTACCTTTCATGTCATTGGGTAGAGAGTACAATTTAGTTATGGTTTTGTTTCCCGTGAGTGCTATTTGCTTGATATCTCATGTAGATTTTTACAACAGAATTCAGAAGTCACTAAGACCCATTTATTCTGTCTGGCAAATGTGCCTTTGCGGCAGTTTTTCAGAAGAGTACTTCATAAAACACTTATTTATTGTTTACATTGATTTATAAGCTGAGTCTGACTCTAGGAGAAAACAAGGGAAGCTTGGAAAGAGTTTAAGGATAGCCCTTACCACGATTGGCGGTCTAACCTTCTTCTTATGGATGTATGTCTCCAGTTCTGTTCCCTTGGCCCTGTGCTTGAAAGAGTCAAAAACCTTCCTCTTTGAATTCTGAAGCTTCTTGCAGATCTTGCTGTGTTTCTCCAACCTCTCTACAGCAAACTTCCTGTGACACAGTTCACAGGGCACCAGCTGAGGGTTTCCACTCTGGCTATTCTCATATGGAAATTGCTCAGCGATAGGGCACATCAGACTTGTAGGGGACAAATATCTGTTTTCCACTGACAGAGTTTGTTCATCCAGACATGCGGTGTTATTTCTGAAGTGGGCCTGCGCGGCCTGTGCCGCTGACACGTCACTTTCAGGGAGCCTTGCTTTCTTGAGGTACTTTCTCCTTCCACAGGGGACATCTTCTAGCCCACGGCTGCAAGGGCTCACTTGACGTCTCTCCTGATGGGAAAGCGCAGAGGGAAAGTGCGATTCTGCGCATCCCCCGTCTTCCATTGGAGAACCATAATCAAGGTTGTCTCCTTTGAAAGGAAGGGCTTTCCTTGGAGTGAAGGCTTTTTGCTTCTCCATTCTGCAGGTCAGAAGAGGCACGGCCTTAGAGCGGTGGTTGGCCCACGGTCCTCTGGGGCGAAGCTCGCTCTGCCTCGCCTGGAGTGTCTTCCTTCGGGTCAGGAGTCCTCTATTTTCCCTTCCGGCCACCTCTCTGGAGTCTTCCATCTCTCTCTGAACAATCCTCAGCTCCTCCTGAGCTCTAAAGAGCTTCGCCTGCATCATGGCCTCCTTCTGGCAAATCTCGTCCTTCATCATGGCCTCCTTCCGGTGCATCACATCCTGCAGACTGGCCTCCCTCCGGCGATGCTCCTCCTTCAGCGCGGCCTCTGCCTCGGCCACTTTTCGTAGCTCCTCTTGCAACTGAAAGTGCTCCTTCCCCCTGGCATGAGAAGGGCATTGCCCTGGAGGGGTCGCCACCATAGGGAGGACAGTCCTGTCCTTAGGTTTGCGTACTCTTGAGTCCCTCCTGCCCGGCCTCTCGCAGGGCCTCTCATGACCATCCTGAGGCGGGGTGGGGGCAAACAAGGAATCACTCTGTGCTTCCGGGCGGTCCACAGCCCGAACCTCACCAGGGCCGGAGACTTTCCTGTTTCCCATAGGCTTCAGGGGGTAAGACCGATCATACCCCACAATGTTCTTCTCGGGGCCCTGTTGGGCTTGGAAGCGATAGCTGTTCCCCTTCTTCTGCTCCGCAGCGTATTTGACATATTGGAAACATTTTCTCATCTTCTGTAGAGCTGCCTCCTGCCGCCGATTGTACATGGCGATCATTTTTTTCTCCTTTTCCTGCATCAGTTTCTCTTGGAAGGTGTCCTTCAAAAGCTGTATCTTGGGAGGCGGGCAGTACGTGGAGATCAGATCCTGTTGCCTTGAGGGTGCGGGTCGATTCGAGTCTGTGTCCTTCGGGGAGGGGGACAGAGCACCAGGCTTAGGACTGGGCTCCATTGGCAAATGAGATATGAGCTTTGTTTCCCAGGTATCTGGAAAAGGCAAAAATGGCAAATAAATGATATCCTGCACAGTCTAGTATGGTCTAATAGAAAAGAATAAAAAAAAATTCAGGAAATACACAACTTTTTAATATTAAACCTAATGGTGTTGAATGCTGCATGCTGACTCAGTAGGAGACAGATCCTAAACATAAACATTATAATAAACATTTGTTTCCCAAATAACATTCTCAATGTTCAGAATGCTTAAAGTCATGAGCTTTTTTAAAAATGTTTAACTGAAACCTGGAAATGTACTATTTCATTTCAAAGCTTGTATTATATCTATGATATAAATGTTTTTTATATAAAATTAACCCATTATGCAACAGGAGTTTGAGCAAAAGTCACTGTGAATAAGGGAATTTATCAATATTAATTAGTCGTTTCACTACATTATAGATAGCTGAAGGATTATGATACAGTATATCGATTTCGCTACAAATTGACAAGCATATTTGATGACACTTACCAAACAAGTTTTAAACAGCGGAGAAATAGTTCACCACGACGATAGCAATGCAATGTTTGACTGCATCTCCCTATGTGATATATCTGTATTTGGGTATATACAGATCACGTAATTCAGGGAGCACTGTTACGTCAGGTCACCAACCATTATTACGACGCTCATATGTCATAGAGCTCCTTAGGATGTTTGTATAATCTTTATCCAAATTTTCATATGGCCGCAGTTACGGCGTTTATTTTACAGTTAATGTAACAGGGTGTCATTATATTTTTCTGTCTTTATGGTGGCAGACCACTTAAATAAATCTGAGTAGGCGGTTTCTACAAGTGGGTCAGATAAAATATTAAATATACAGTAAAAGCTCACACCTATTCATACCCTTTATGTACTGTATATCTACAATTACGTATACTACGTATACAGTTATCGTATACTATAATACGATAACTACCATTACAAAATGTCTCCCTTTTGATTTGAAGTGGTTCTTTTAAATAAGTAAATTGCAATCACTTAGCCTACATCTGAGCTCCTAATTCATCGCGACGACGGACTGAGACTCCAGTCGGATTTGTGAGAAGTAAAGGGGTGTGCCTGTTTTAAAACCGATTCATACGTCTTAAACACATGGACATAGATAGCAGTCTGTGTTATATAATTTATCTTTTTATTTTATTTAAATTTAAGTATCACATACACATTTTCAAAGTAACTGTACCCCTTTTAATTATGATCCCCATCGCTCACAGCTCCGAAGGTGAGACGAGGGCTACTTCAGATGGGATTTCCAATATTTCTCTCTTAGCTTGTATACCGGTGGAAAGGAGAGGGGTCTTAAAACGTGTTGATAGTAAGATTGGGATGTATTTGCAGTCTAGATATAGTTTTTTTAATGTTCGGAGCCGCCACAGATTCATTTTCTTACGACTGCTTTTCTGGATGACAATGACAATGCAAACGATGGTGTTAAGGCGAGGCTGTGCCTTAAGGCTCCTCTGCTTACAATATTCAGCGCGTAAATCGCAAACGAGCGCCTTCCCTTACGATGAAAATGCAGAAAATAAGACCACGAGATTTAAACCTACGGCTTACAAATTTATGCGTAAACACTAAAACCGTATCTTTAGCAAAACTGGCGAGACAATGTGTTTTATCATTTAAAAAAGTACTGGAAAATAATTAAAGGTTATCACGATAAACAGAGGTTACTGATCTACTACTGTACGCTGTGACCAAAAATGAGAGTCCCCCGATCCTCGCAGCCTTCATGCTTTGGTCTAAGCCTGGCCGTTTTTTTTAAGATAATGGGGTCAAGTTAAGAAATTATGCAAGTTTCTAATCAAATCCAAGGGCGCCTCGATCTCCTAAACATCTTTAGAAGGCCGGCGGACCACACTGCACGGTCCGGGTCCGGGCCCTGACCCGGTTCTGGATAATGCCAGCTTAAAGTGAAAAATTCTACTGTACATATTATGTTTCTTATTATGGTATATATGTATAATATAGCGCGACCGCTTCACGAAGCTAGAAAGAAAGTTATCCGCCATTTTTATTTTACCTGCAATTGAATTTGCCATTAAAATCATTATTAATACCGCAGCTGCTAAATAACTTACCTAAAAGCGTTCAGATACAAAAGCACTTGAGCTGTAATGTTTGTATACTGTTGGCCCGATGACCTACTTCAAGAAGAATTGTTACATAGACCGCCAAGGACTGTCATCACACTTTACGTCATAAAGCGCTTTAAAACTTTAGACAAGTTCAACACCTCATATTTTGTACTGTTTATCATGGTAAAAGCAACTCAAAGCAATTCTAAAAATGATCGAAAGGTAAAAATACAAGCTTATACGAGCTGTCGTTTTAACATTTATAACATATATTTAAACAAAACATATATAATCTATTTTAATAAAATAGAAAAGTGTTCTTAGTCTTCACTTAAAAGCTGTTAGAAGCTGCCTTTCTGACAAGAGATTTCTGTGAGTTCCACAGTCTCAGTGCATTAAAGTCAAAACCAGTTGCTTTTTATTTCCTCTTTTACGACAGAGCAAGGAGGGTGTCCACAGACCACTGTGCACCTGCAGACTGATATGGGGGGTAAAAAGTCTAGAAGTTAGTAAATAAGATTTTAGCACATGTTCTAAAACAAACCGGACACCTGTACAGTGATGCCAACACAGTGCTCTGAGCTCCTTCTTTGAGTTAAATCCTAGCATCTGCATTTTTTACAAGTTGTTGCTATGGCAGAGCATGACCAGAGCATAACAGAAACCACCCATTTTCTAACCGCTTCATCCAATTCAGGGTCAGGGGGTCAGGGGGTCGCGGGGCACGGGGGAGCCAGAGCCTCAGAAAGTAATAAGCAGGAGATACCTGGGACTGGATGGTAGTCCAATGCAGGGAAGACACAGACACTCACCAATTATCCCAGAAGCCAATTAACCTACCAGTAGTTCTTTGAACTGTGGGAGGAAGCCGGAGCACCCAAAGCAAACTCATGCAAACATGGGGAGAACATACAAGCTCCATACAGATAGCACCCCAGGTCCAGAAGTGTACCCAGGGCCTCAGCACTGTGAGCTAGCAATGCTAAACGCTGGGCTACTGTGCATGCTAATTTCTAGGCATCAGGTGATCAATCAGGTAGTGTTTCTCAGATAAAAGGACACCAGTTATTTAGTATGAGATTCAAATTGACCTCAGAACAAAATATAACTTATGTTATATAACTTATATAGAACTTACTACAGCATAACTGTCTTATTTGGCTCTTGTAGAAAATATTAACAGCATGCCTATTAAACATACAGTATCTAGCAATCAGCAATCAAAATAAAAACATTTCCAAACATGGAAACTGCCCAGTTAATGAAGCATTTCAAAGACATTAATCTATTCAATAATTACAGTTTTAAGTAGATAACAGATTTATATTCAGATTACGAAAGCATCATAACAACTGCTGCTTGTGTAAGGAATCCATGAATACCACTGTACATGAGAATTCCACACCTATTTGTAATCAATACACAAAATCCTATTGAATTTCAGGTACTTGTTTATTCAGCATTGCTTGACTCCGCGGACTCCTTGTTGTTTCAATATTCTAGCAATAGGACTAATCGCCAATACAGTGCCGTTGTAATCTATTCCTTCTGCCAGCAGAGGACGGTATTCGCACAGCCAGTTCGGGATAAGATACGGTCCTCGCAGTTCACAGTACAACTGGCCAAAGCCGTATTCGGAATATGCTCTCAATAACCTCGTTTAGTTTAAGTACGGCCATATTTCATATCAACCCACAGATGCATTGCATAAACACTAGAATTCTGGTTGTACTTAAATTGACCTTATACGTTTTGGATTATGTTTAACCTTCTTCAATTTCTTCAACCATATTTTGAGATGATTACGTTTACAGAAGCAAATATTATTCAGTGCTTTTTCTTCACTCCTTTAATCAAACCCACATTTCTATAAGGAGGGCCATTGTGAAACTCCCCAAAGTGAGCTGAATTAATCTTTTATTCTTCACACCTGCGAAGTCATTCCTACATTGTGTAATATGAAGGCCTTTCATTATTCACGTATACTACAACATCTGAAAATAATGGGTCTTGAAATAGTTGAATGAAAGAAAATCCTGAATAACTCCTCCAAATGCGTGTTACACTTTCATCAAGTACACACACTTTGAATGTGATGAACTATAAAAAGTTATTTTAACCATACCCAATGGAGCTCAGGAGTGCGATTGCATACACAATCATGTTTTCAGTGTTTGGACATCAGCCGTACATCAGAACAATCATTTCACTAACACAGCTCCATGTTGAGTGACTTCCCTCCAAGAACACAAAGTCACTTTCCCTTAGCAATTATTGCATGGACTTTGATTATCTGCCTTCTGCATCAAGCCCTGTATTATATACGGTACAAAGCCAAGCTTTGGGATAGTGCTTTGTTTGGATCCTTGTCTTGATCCTTTTGGATCCCAGGCTGCTCATTTGCAAATGAGTTTTGACATTAATTATAGTGACTATAGCAATGAGCTGGCACTGTGGTTCACAGAGCTGGGGTCCTGGGTTCAATTCCTAGGGTGCAGTCTGGATGGAATTGTATGTTCTCCCTTCATTTGTGTGGATTTCTTCCAGGTGCTCCAGTTTCTTCCCACAGTCCAAAGACATACAGTACTAGTAGGTTAAGGTGGAACTACAGTCCCAATTTTGCAGACACAAAATTATTTAATTTCAGTCACAAAATAAAATCATTGACATTTTAGAAAAACTTTACAAACTCAAAATTGAGCACAAAATCATGAATTTTGTGAAAGGACTGTAAGTTACGCCATGTTGTAACAAATTCACATTCAAGTTCCACACAAATTGCGATGTGATGCAGCCCTTCCTGCTCACTAATCACTGTAATGACTAATGCAATGTGATGTAGGAGAGAAAGGGTATAGGTTATGCAGCAAACATTTCACTGCAAAAAACGTTCCATTCCAAGGTTCTTTATGCAGAGTTAACAATGTAGTATTATTTATTGGCAAAAACGTAAAAAAGTTGAGAGTTATATTTCCATTGGATTAAACGAGATGTATTCACAAGCCTGCTCCTTTACAATGTCATAGGGCCACAACAGATTATAGGAAGTTTTGCTGCCTCGTTCTGAATCGCAGAACATGGTAATTCTTTAACCTTGAAATGTAGTCTATTTTGTGATGTAATGATGCAATGTCCCTTTACTGAGAGCCAGCAATCAACGGATGTGTCTGATCGTGAATGGTTTTCCCTGTTGTTTGTTGTATTACTTGGTGTTGCATTTTAAGCTGTGCATGAGGCAGGACCCGGAGGCTGCTGCTTCTGCTGGTGCTTCTGCTGGGATTGAGGAAGAGCTGAGCGCCATGTAAGGCAAAGACACTGCGTTCCACTTTATCAGGTGCCTGGAGTGTAAGAGCTGCAGATAATATTGAGTCACATTAATCCCAACATATTTCAAATATTATGAAAATTAAATAAATTAAATCAAATAACTTTCATTAAAAAAATCAATCACTCTTTACCTTGCTTTTTCAGTTGTTTTTAAGGAAAATTGATGCCGAGAATGTGTGAATACTGCTTTTTGATGGTTCCAAGACCAATGTGACCTGTTCTATTGCCTGCTAATTGTACGTTCCAGGTTGAAAAATTATTTTTAGGAGGTCAAGGTGTATGAATGATAAGAGAAAAACTGAAATAACCACAGCTACGCAAACACCAGTCCACCAAAAAAAAATCATTTAATTAAAATAAGGTAACATTTTTTTTTCATCATCATACGGATGAACTGTGCTAAATGTGTTTCTAAAAAGAAAAAGCAGGACGTGAGAAGTGAGCCAAGATCATGACTCTTTTGCTCTTCTTCACATCAGTTTTCATCTGCGAGGAGGAGGAGGAGGGCGGCTCCTGATGTGCTGACACTTGGGGATGTGCCTCTGTGCCGGCCTGGGGGCAAAGCGCCGGCCGCAGTGAGGGCAGGGCACGTAGTCGGGGTTTGGATTCGCGGGGGGCTGGGGCAGGTTCACAACTTTCCCTCCTTGCGTGATCACCTGCTGCACCTCCCTGGCCTGTTTGATGCTCCGAATGAAATCCTCGTGCTTCTGCCTCCAGTTGTTCTTTCTCAGCTGGGAACAGGAAATGAAACCAATAAAACAGCTTCCAGAAAAAGTCCAGACCAGCACTGCGTACACAGTCTGGTCGCAAACCATTCACAAGGCAAGAAAATATCAATACAGTAATAACGTAGCTTTCTGGGGCCACCTTTCAGGTCATTGGGTAGAGAGTACAATTTACGTAGTTATGGTTTTGTTTCCTGTGAGTGCTATTTGCTTGATATGTAGATTTTTACAACAGAATTCAGAAGTCACTAAGACACATTTATTCTGTCTGGCAAATGTGCCTTTGCAGCAGTTTTTCAGAAGAGTACTTCATAAAACACTTATTTATTGTCTACATTGATTTATAAGCTGAGTCTGACTCTAGGAGAAAAAAAGGGAAGCTTGGAAAGAGTTTAAGGATAGCCCTTACCACGATTGGCGGTTTAACCTTCTTCTTATGGATGTATGTCTCCAGTTCTGTTCCCTTGGCCCTGTGCTTGAAAGAGTCAAAAACCTTCCTCTTTGAATTCTGAAGCTTCTTGCAGATCTTGCTGTGTTTCTCCAGCCTCTCTACAGCAAACTTCCCGTGACACAGTTCACAGGGCACCAGCTGAGGGTTTCCACTCTGGCTATTCTCATATGGAAATTGCTCAGCGGTAGGGCACATCAGACTTGTAGGGGACAAATATCTGTTTTCCACTGACAGAGTTTGTTCATCCAGACATGTGGTGTTATTTCTGAAGTGGCCCTGCGCGGCCTGTGCCGCTGACACGTCGCTTTCAGGGAGCCTTGCTTTCTTGAGATACTTTCTCCTTCCACAGGGGACGTCTTCTAGCCCACGGCTGCAAGGGCTCACTTGACGTCTCTCCTGATGGGAAAGCGCAGAGGGAAAGTGCGATTCTGCGCATCCGCCATCTTCCATTGGAGAACCATAATCAAGGATGTCTCCTCTGATAGGAAGGGCTTTCCTTGGAGTGAAGGCTTTTTGCTTCTCCATTCTGCAGGTCAGAAGAGGCACGGCCTTAGAGCGGTGGTTGGCCCATGGTCCTCTGGGGCAAAGCTCGCTCTGCCTCGCCTCTATTTTCCCTTCCGGCCACCTCTCTGGAGTCTTCCATCTCTCTCGGAACCATCCTCAGCTCCTCCTGAGCTCTGAAGAGCTTCGCCTGCATCATGGCCTCCTTCTGGCGAATCTCGTCCTTCATCATGGCCTCCTTCCGGCGCATCTCATCCTGCAGGCTGGCCTCCCTCCGGCGATGCTCCTCCTTCAGCGCGGCCTCTGCCTCGGCCACTTTTCGTAGCTCCTCTTGCAACTGAAAGTGCTCCTTCCCATTGGCATGAGAAGGGCATTGCCCTGGAGGGGTCGCCACCATGGGGAGGACAGTCCTGTCCTTAGGTTTGCGTACTCTTGAGCCCCTCCTGCCCGGCCTCTCGCAGGGCCTCTCATGACCATCCTGAGGCGGGGTGGGGGCAAACAAGGAATCACTCTGTGCGTCCGGGCGGTCCACAGCCCGAACCTCACCAGGGCCGGAGACTTTCCTGTTACCCATAGGCTTCAGGGGGTAAGACCGATCATACCCCACAATGTTCTTCTCGGGGGCCCTGTTGGGCTTGGAAGCGATAGCTGTTCCCCATCTTCTTCTCCGCAGCGTATTTGACATATTGGAAACATTTTCTCATCTTCTGTAGAGATGCCTCCTGCCGCCGATTGTACATGGCGATCATTTTTTTCTCCTTTTCCTGCATCAGTTTCTCTTGGAAGGTGTCCTTCAGAAGCTGTATCTTGGGAGGCGGGCAGTACGTGGAGATCAGATCCTGTTGCCTTAAGGGCGCGGGTCGATTCGAGTCTGTGTCCTTCGGGGAGGGGGACAGAGCACCAGGCTTAGGACTGGGCTCCATTGGCAAATGAGATATGAGCTTTGTTTCCCAGGTATCTGGAAAAGGCAAAAATGGCAAATAAATGATATCCTGCACAGTCTAGTATGGTCTAATAGAAAAGAATAAAAAAAAACAATTCAGGAAATACACAACTTTTTAATATTAAACCTAATGGTGTTGAATGCTGCATGCTGACTCAGTAGGAGACAGATCCTAAACATAAACATTATAATAAACATTTGTTTCCCAAATAACATTCTCAATGTTCAGAATGCTTAAAGTCATGAGCTTTTTTAAAAATGTTTAACTGAAACCTGGAAATGTGCTATTTCATTTCAAAGCTTGTATTATATCTATGATATAAATGTTTTTTTATATAAAATTAACCCATTATGCAACAGGGGTTTGAGCAAAAGTCACTGTGAATAAGGGAATTTATCAATATTAATTAGCCGTTTCACTACATTATAGATAGCTGAAGGATTATGATACAGTATATCGATTTCGCTACAAATTGACAAGCATATTTGATGACACTTACCAAACAAGTTTTAAACAGCGGAGAAATAGTTCACCACGACGATAGCAATGCAATGTTTGACTGCATCTCCCTATGTGATATATCTGTATTTGGGTATATACAGATCACGTAATTCAGGGAGCACTGTTACGTCAGGTCACCAACCATTATTACGACGCTCATATGTCATAGAGCTCCTTAGGATGTTTGTATAATCTTAATCCAAATTTTCATATGGCCGCAGTTACGGCGTTTATTTTACAGTTAATGTAACAGGGTGTCATTATATTTTTCTGTCTTTATGGTGGCAGACCACTTAAATAAATCTGAGTAGGCGGTTTCTACAAGTGGGTCAGATAAAATATTAAATATACAGTAAAAGCTCACACCTATTCATACCCTTTATGTACTGTATATTGTAGCGTTTTGCAGGTTCTTTTTCAGAACTAAAGAACAGTGGAGACGCGATTAACCAAGCACTGGCTTTATTTTACAACCACACCAAAACCAAACACAGGATCTACACACACATGAGGAGACTGACGAACACGTACACACATTTAGGGTGGTAATTACCTAACAACACACTCTACTTTTACAGGACTACACAGGGCACTAGAATTACTAGGACATTATTTACACAGGTAGGGTCAGCCGCTGGTCATCGTGCTGACCCTCAGACTCTTCCCGGCTACCACTCCCAGCATGCCCAGCGGTACTACGAGCGCCTAGGGGCGCTTCCTCCTCACCACCAGGCGAGGGCGTTACACTGCCCCCACCTGAAGCGTCTGGCGTCTCGCCGACGTCGAACACCCCCCTCAGGCTGTACTCGTATTCGGCCAACTGCTGCGGAACCCTGCGTGAGCGGCCGCTGCGCCGCGGTGACGGCTGGCGATCCACGGACGCCCCACTATCGGCCGGCTCCGGCCCCGGCTGCTCCTCTGGAGCCTCCCCACACGGCTCCTCCTCCCGGGCCCCGTAGGGGGCCAGGCGGTCTCGGTGCAGGACCACCACTCTCCCCCGTGTTCGCAACCGGACACGGTAGCAGACCTCGCCCACCACCCCGAGTACCTCAGCGGGCCCCTCCCACGACGGCGCCAGCTTAGGACTGAGGCCTTTGCGGCGCTGCGGGTTGTACACCCAAACCGAGTCCCCGGGCTGGAAGGCAGGCCCCCTGCAGCGCAGGTCGTAGTACCGCTTCTGCCGGACCCCCGCCTGTGTCAGGTGGGTCCGTGCAAAGCTGTGCACCCGCTGCATCCGCTGCCGCAGGTCCCACTCGTAGTCCGGTCCAGCCGGCGGTGCCGACCCGTCTCCGGGCGGCGGGCCGAAGACCAGGTCCACCGGTGTTCGCATTTCCCGGCCCAGCATGAGCGAGGCCAGGGTGCACCCGGTGGATTCCTGGACCGCGGTCCGATACGCCCAGAGCGCAAGGGGGAGGTGGCGGTCCCAGTCCCATTGGTGCCGGGACACCAGGGTGGCCAGCTGGGTGGCGAGCGTCCGATTAAACCGCTCTACCAACCCGTCGCTCTGGGGATGCAGCGGGTTGTCCGCGTCTTAGTAATCCCCAGGCGCTGGCACACTCTGGCGAAGACCTGGGACTCGAAGTTACGCCCCTGGTCACTGTGTAACTCCTCCGGCACCCCCAGCCTGGCAAACATCCCCTCCAGCAGTGCATCGGCCACCGTGGGGGCACTCTGGTCCGGGAGGGCGTAGGCCTCCGGCCACTTCGTAAAGTAATCCATAGCCACCAAGACGTAGCGGTTCCCGGCCTCGGTGCGCGGAAACGGGCCCAAAACGTCCACTCCCACCCGCTCCATAGGAGCCCCCACCTGGTGTTGTTGGAGGGGGGCCCGAGAGCGCTCGGGGGGACCCTTCTGCGCCACGCACACCGCACACGTTCGGCAGTACCGCTCCACGTCCCGGTGGCAAAGACCCCAATAAAAATGGCCTCGGAGACGCTGCAGGGTTTTTTTACCGCCGAAGTGCCCCACACCCGGTTGGCCGTGCACCGCTCGGAGCACCGCCCCGCGGAGCGACCGAGGCACCACCAGCTGCCACCGTACCTCGCCACTGGAGGGTACCCGCCACCCCCGGCGCAGCACCCCGTCCTTTACCTCCAAGGCCTCCCACAGGGCGCAGAGGGCCTTGACGGACTTCGGGTGCGGGGCGAGCTCCTCTCGTGTAGGCCGCACTCCTGCTGCCCTCCAGCGGAGCACCGGGCCCACGTCAGGATCAGCTGCCTGACGCTGCGCCAGGTCTGGCAGGCCCACCCCCAGCGGCCCCTCCCGGGCCGTGGCCGCGGCGCTCACCCCCGCCACGGTGCGGACAGCCTCCTCACGCTGCTCCCGCCGGGCGCAGTGATGGCAGTCCGCGGCCTCGCAGGGGCGCCGCGAGAGAGCGTCGGCATTGAGATGGTGAGACCCCGCACGGTGCACGACAGTGAAGTCGTACTCCTGCAGGATCTCTATCCATCGCGCCATCTGTCCCTCTGGCTCCTTAAAGTGGAGCAGCCAGGTGAGGGACGCATGGTCGGTCCTCAACCGGAACCGGGTCCCGAACAGGTACGGCCTGAAATGGTGGACCGCCGCCATCACCGCCAGCAGCTAGCGACGGGTCACGCAGTAGTTCCGCTCAGGCCTAGTCAGAGCCCGACTATAGTAGGCCACTACGCGCTCCCCATCCGGCCCCTCCTGCGCCAACACCGCCCCCACCCCCGAGTCACTCGCGTCGGTGTCGAGAATATACGGCAACCGCGGGTCGGGGTAGGCCAGCACGGGGGCCCCCACCAGAGCTTCGCGCAACCGGCCAAAGGCAGTCTCACAGCCCGAGTCCCAGTCAAAACGGCGGCCCTTGTCGGTGAGGCGATGCAGCGGGGCGGCGATGCTGGCAAAGTCCCGGACGAACCTCCGATAGTAAGGACAGAAAGCTGCGGAGCTCCGCGACGGTGCGTGGAGTCGGCCAGCCCCTCACTGCGGCGACCTTACCTGGGTCAGTAGCCACCCCTCGCGGTCCAACAACATGTCCCAGGAAGGTCACCTCCCGCCGCAGGAGCTCGCACTTGCGGGGGTTGAGCCTCAGGCCAGCACGGCGGATGCAGGCCAGCACCGCCTGGAGGTTCGTCAAGGCCTGGTCGAAACTCCGTGCATGAACCAGCAGATCGTCCAGATATAACACGCACTGGTTCCGCAGGACCGATGCCAGCACCCTCTCCATCAGCCTCTCGAACGTCGCCGGGGCATTGCACAGGCCAAAAGGCATGACAGTAAACTGCCAGAGGCCCTGGCCGATGGAAAAGGCCGTCTTCGGGCGAGCATCGGGAGCAAGCGGTACCTGCCAGTAGCCGCAGCGGAGGTCCAGGGAGCTGAACCAGGTCGACCCGGTGATGTAGTCCAGGGCGTCATCTATCCTCGGCAGGGGGTAGGAATCTTTCCGGGTGACCTCATTCAGCTTGCGGTAGTTGACGCAGAACCTCCACGAGCCGTCTTTTTTTTTAACCAGTACGGCTGGCGCCGACCACGGGCTCGCGGAGGGCTCAATCACCCCCGCTGCGGCCATCTCCCGGATCTTTTCCTCGGCGGCGGTCCGCTTGGCGTGGACCATGCGTCCTGGTGGGATGCGGATGGGCCGAGCGTCGCCGGTGTTGATCTCGTGTTGGACCAGGGCAGTGCGGGTGCAGTCCTCATCCCTCGCCGCAAAGAGGTCTTCGTTCTGGGCGAGTAGCTCCTGGAGCCGCTGCCGCTGGTCCTGATCGAGGCCCTCGCAGCTCCGCTGGAAGAGGTCCTCAACGGCACGCTTCGCTTCCACGCAACGCTCGGCCCCCGCCGCCGCCTTGTCTGGCCCCCCGGCCGACTCAGGGGCAGGATCCGGCACGCTCGCTCCCCGGCTCGCAGGCCTGGTCTGCCCCGGCGACTGACGCCGCCGCCGCCGCCGCTGCCTCTTGTTCCCCCGGCTCCGGCAAGCCTGCGTCCCTCGGCCTTCGCCGGACCTGCCCTCCACCAGGTGCAGTCGCTCCCCCTGCCACACCAACTCCTGCCGGTCCAAGTCCAACCTGGCCCCCACTCGATGCAGTAGGTCCAGCCCCAGAATGCAGTCCTCCTGGATGGGTGCAAGGTAGCAGGGGTGGCGCACCGTCGCTGCACCCAGACGGAAGGCAAGCACCCGTTTCCCCCGGACTGCAGCGAGCTGTCCCGTCACGGTCCTCAGCCGCAGGCTGGAGGCCTCCCATCCTGGGGGGTTGGTGCCCTCGGTGTCGGGGAGGACGCCCGGCCGAAGTAGGGTCACTGATGAACCGGTGTCGAGTAGGGCCAGGCAGGGTTGGTCCTCAATCCGGCAGTGGAGGTACAGGCCCCGGCTACAGCCGACTCGCCCCACGGTGGCGTGAGGGGCGCCGGTTTTTACAGCGCTCTCCGGAGCGGGGGTTGAGGTGTTCAAGGGCGGCCTTCCCCGCGCTGAGCCGCCCCGTTCCCGTTTCCCGACGCCGATCGGGGAGAGCGAGGTTCGGGTGCCCGGCAGAACCGGGCTCGGTGTCCTCTTTTCCCGCAGCGGTCGCAAATCAGCGTGCGGGGCTGTTCCCCCGGCGGTCGCTGCACGGGCTGGCTCCTCTTCCCCCTCGCTGGATTCCTCCGTCGCCGCCTCGGTCAGCCGGCAGGGCGCACTGCGTCTGCTGGCGCTGCCAGTCACCCCGAACACTACCTCAGCCCGTGTAGCAAGGGCCAAGGCCTGCTCCAGCGATGTTGGCGCGGCCAGCTGCACGTGGCACCGCAGCTCCTCGGGCGAGAGGGCCTTGAGAAAGGCCTGGAGAGCCATCTCCCGCTGCGCCTCCCGGGGGAAAGTTGGGTATCCTCGGCGGGCGAGGAACATGACATCCGCGGCGACCGGGCCCAGTCGCTCTCCTGGTCGGCGCCGCCGCAGGGCCAGCCTCTCCCGCATCAAGTCCGGCGCCTCCTCTACACCGAAGCGCAGCTGGAGGGCTGCTGCCAGCGCCGTGTAGTCGCTTCTGTCCTCCTCCGGGACGTCCAGGAGCACCTGGCAGGCCGCTCCTTCCAGCGCCGCCGCCAGGTGGCCGGCCATCTCCGCCCGGCTCCAGCCATTCGTCCGGGCCGCGAGCTGGAACTGCGCCTCATAGGTCTCCAAAGGTGCCTCACCATCGTAGCGACCTGGTCGCACCCGCGCCGATGGGTGTGGGAATCGCTGATCGGCTCCGGCAGGGAGGGCATCCTCTCTCCGGGGCGGCCGCCCCAATTCTACTGGCGGGACCACTACTGGGTAGCCCTGGTAAGGGCTGTGGCCACCTGTCGCACCCAGGAGTTGCTCAGGCTCCCTATGTGCGCCGCCGATGGGTTCTGCGTCTTCCAGCGTCAGCCGGCGCTTTATGGAATCGGGTAGTGTCTGCCACAAGTTGTTCATTCTGCCCGCTTCTGACACCAATGTAACGCAACGGGGGCTCAGGCGGGCGCCCTTGCCGCATTTGGTCGGCCCCTGGACCCTCCGGGGCTCGAACCCGGGACTTCCGCGTCTCTCTGCAGCGACCTAGCCCCGTGAGCTAAAGAGAGATCTCTCTTTAGCTCACGGGGCTGGGTCGCTGCAGAGAGACGCGGAAGTCCCGGGTTCGAGCCTCCAGTTGGGATGGGGCCGACCAGATGCGGCAAGGGCGCCCGCCTGAGCCCCCGTTGCGTTACATTGGTGTCAGAAGCGGGGCGGGATAGCCCTTCGCCGGGGACGGCGATTTAAGCGGGGGAGAGTGTAACGCTTACGGCCGACAAGCACTGTGTGTAAGAGCCGGCGTACCAGAGCGGGTGACGTCACCGCCCTTCCCTGTGATAGCAGGACCACAGCTACTGGGCTGTGGAGAGATCTCTCTTTAGCTCACGGGGCTGGGTCGCTGCAGAGAGACGCGGAAGTCCCGGGTTCGAGCCCTGGAGGGTGCAGGGGCAGACCAAATGCGGCAAGGGCGCCCGCCTGAGCCCCCGTTGCGTTACAATATCTACAATTACGTATACTACGTATACAGTTATCGTATACTATAATACGATAACTACCATTACAAAATGTCTCCCTTTTGATTTGAAGTGGTTCTTTTAAATAAGTAAATTGCAATCACTTAGCCTACATCTGAGCTCCTAATTCATCGCGACGACGGACTGAGACTCCAGTCGGATTTGTGAGAAGGGGTGTGCCTGTTTTAAAACCGATTCATACGTCTTAAACACATGGACATAGATAGCAGTCTGTGTTATATAATTTATCTTTTTATTTTATTTAAATTTAAGTATCACATACACATTTTCAAAGTAACTGTACCTCTTTTAATTATGATCCCCATCGCTCACAGCTCCGAAGGTGAGACGAGGGCTACTTCAGATGGGATTTCCAATATTTCTCTCTTAGCTTGTATACCGGTGGAAAGGAGAGGGGTCTTAAAACGTGTTGATAGTAAGATTGGGATGTATTTGCAGTCTAGATATAGTTTTTTTAATGTTCGGAGCCGCCACAGATTCATTTTCTTACGACTGCTTTTCTGGATGACAATGACAATGCAAACGATGGTGTTAAGGCGAGGCTGTGCCTTAAGGCTCCTCTGCTTACAATATTCAGCGCGTAAATCGCAAACGAGCGCCTTCCCTTACGATGAAAATGCAGAAAATAAGACCACGAGATTTAAACCTACGGCTTACAAATTTATGCGTAAACACTAAAACCGTATCTTTAGCAAAACTGGCGAGACAATGTGTTTTATCATTTAAAAAAGTACTGGAAAATAATTAAAGGTTATCACGATAAACAGAGGTTACTGATCTACTACTGTACGCTGTGACCAAAAATGAGAGTCCCCCGATCCTCGCAGCCTTCATGCTTTGGTCTTGGCCTGGCCGTTTTTTTTAAGATAATGGGGTCAAGTTAAGAAATTATGCAAGTTTCTAATCAAATCCAAGGGCGCCTCGATCTCCTAAACATCTTTAGAAGGCCGACGGACCATACTGCACGGTCCGGGTCCGTTCCCTGACCCGGTTCTGGATAATGCCAGCTTAAAGTGAAAAATTCTACTGTACATATTATGTTTCTTATTATGGTATATATGTATAATATAGCGCGACCGCTTCACGAAGCTAGAAAGAAAGTTATCCGCCATTTTTATTTTACCTGCAATTGAATTTGCCATTAAAATCATTATTAATACCGCAGCTGCTAAATAACTTACCTAAAAGCGTTCAGATACAAAAGCACTTGAGCTGTAATGTTTGTATACTGTTGGCCCGATGACCTACTTCAAGAAGAATTGTTACATAGACCGCCAAGGACTGTCATCACACTTTACGTCATAAAGCGCTTTAAAACTTTAGACAAGTTCAACACCTCATATTTTGTACTGTTTATCATGGTAAAAGCAACTCAAAGCAATTCTAAAAATGATCGAAAGGTAAAAATACAAGCTTATACGAGCTGTCGTTTTAACATTTATAACATATATTTAAACAAAACATATATAATCTATTTTAATAAAATAGAAAAGTGTTCTTAGTCTTCACTTAAAAGCTGTTAGAAGCTGCCTTTCTGACAAGAGAGTTCTGTGAGTTCCACAGTCTCAGTGCATTAAAGTCAAAACCAGTTGCTTTTTATTTCCTGTTTTACGACAGAGCAAAGAGGGTGTCCACAGACCACTGTGCACCTGCAGACTGATATGGGGGGTAAAAAGTCTAGAAGTTAGTAAATAAGATTTTAACATATGTTCTAAAACACACCGGACACCTGTACAGTGATGCCAACACAGTGCTCTGAGCTCCTTCTTTGAGTTAAATCCTAGCATCTGCATTTTTTACAAGTTGTTGCTATGGCAGAGCATGACCAGAGCATAACAGAAACCACCCATTTTCTAACCGCTTCATCCAATTCAGGGTCAGGGGGTCAGGGGGTCGCGGGGCACGGGGGAGCCAGAGCCTCAGAAAGTAATAAGCAGGAGATACCTGGGACTGGATGGTAGTCCAATGCAGGGAAGACACAGACACTCACCAATTATCCCAGAAGCCAATTAACCTACCAGTAGTTCTTTGAACTGTGGGAGGAAGCCGGAGCACCCAAAGCAAACTCATGCAAACATGGGGAGAACATACAAGCTCCATACAGATAGCACCCCAGGTCCAGAAGTGTACCCAGGGCCTCAGCACTGTGAGCTAGCAATGCTAAACGCTGGGCTACTGTGCATGCTAATTTCTAGGCATCAGGTGATTAATCAGGTAGTGTTTCTCAGATAAAAGGACACCAGTTATTTAGTATGAGATTCAAATTGACCTCAGAACAAAATATAACTTATGTTATATAACTTATATAGAACTTACTACAGCATAACTGTCTTATTTGGCTCTTGTAGAAAATATTAACAGCATGCCTATTAAACATACAGTATCTAGCAATCAGCAATCAAAATAAAAACATTTCCAAACATGGAAACTGCCCAGTTAATGAAGCATTTCAAAGACATTAATCTATTCAATAATTACAGTTTTAAGTAGATAACAGATTTATATCCAGATTACGAAAGCATCATAACAACTGCTGCTTGTGTAAGGAATCCATGAATACCACTGTACATGAGAATTCCACACCTATTTGTAATCAATACACAAAATCCTATTGAATTTCAGGTACTTGTTTATTCAGCATTGCTTGACTCCGCGGACTCCTTGTTGTTTCAATATTCTAGCAATAGGACTAATCGCCAATACAGTGCCGTTGTAATCTATTCCTTCTGCCAGCAGAGGACGGTATTCGCACAGCCAGTTCAGGATAAGATACGGTCCTCGCAGTTCACAGTACAACTGGCCAAAGCCGTATTCGGAATATGCTCTCGATAACCTCGTTTAGTTTAAGTACGGCCATATTTCATATCAACCCACAGATGCATTGCATAAACACTAGAATTCTGGTTGTACTTAAATTGACCTTATACGTTTTGGATTATGTTTAACCTTCTTCAATTTCTTCAACCATATTTTGAGATGATTACGTTTACAGAAGCAAATATTATTCAGTGCTTTTTCTTCACTCCTTTAATCAAACCCACATTTCTATAAGGAGGGCCATTGTGAAACTCCCCAAAGTGAGCTGAATTAATCTTTCATTCTTCACACCTGCGAAGTCATTCCTTCATTGTGTAATATGAAGGCCTTTCATTATTCACGTATACTACAACATCTGAAAATAATGGGTCTTGAAATAGTTGAATGAAAGAAAATCCTGAATAACTCCTCCAAATGCGTGTTACACTTTCATCAAGTACACACACTTTGAATGTGATGAACTATAAAAAGTTATTTTAACCATACCCAATGGAGCTCAGGAGTGCGATTGCATACACAATCATGTTTTCAGTGTTTGGACATCAGCCGTACATCAGAACAATCATTTCACTAACACAGCTCCGTGTTGAGTGACTTCCCTCCAAGAACACAAAGTCACTTTCCCTTAGCAATTATTGCATGGACTTTGATTATCTGCCTTCTGCATCAAGCCCTGTATTATATACGGTACAAAGCCAAGCTTTGGGATAGTGCTTTGTTTGGATCCTTGTCTTGATCCTTTTGGATCCCAGGCTGCTCATTTGCAAATGAGTTTTGACATTAATTATAGTGACTATAGCAATGAGCTGGCACTGTGGTTCACAGAGCTGGGGTCCTGGGTTCAATTCCTGGGGTGCAGTCTGGATGGAATTGTATGTTCTCCCTTCATTTGTGTGGATTTCTTCCAGGTGCTCCAGTTTCTTCCCACAGTCCAAAGACATACAGTACTAGTAGGTTAAGGTGGAACTACAGTCCCAATTTTGCAAACACAAAATTATTTAATTTCAGTCACAAAATAAAATCATTGACATTATAGAAAAACTTTACAAACTCAAAATTGAGCACAAAATCATGAATTTTGTGAAAGGACTGTAAGTTACGCCATGTTGTAACAAATTCGCATTCAAGTTCCACACAAATTGCGATGTGATGCAGCCCTTCCTGCTCACTAATCACTGTAATGACTAATGCAATGTGATGTAGGAGAGAAAGGGTATAGGTTATGCAGCAAACATTTCACTGCAAAAAAACGTTCCATTCCAAGGTTCTTTATGCAGAGTTAACAATGTAGTATTATTTATTGGCAAAAACGTAAAAAAGTTGAGAGTTATATTTCCATTGGATTAAACGAGATGTATTCACAAGCCTGCTCCTTTACAATGTCACAGGGCCACAACAGATTATAGGAAGTTTTGCTGCCTCGTTCTGAATCGCAGAACATGGTAATTCTTTAACCTTGAAATGTAGTCTATTTTGTGATGTAATGATGCAATGTCCCTTTACTGAGACCCAGCAATCAACGGATGTGTCTGATCGTGAATGGTTTTCCCTGTTGTTTGTTGTATTACTTGGTGTTGCATTTTAAGCTGTGCATGAGGCAGGACCCGGAGGCTGCTGCTTCTGCTGGTGCTTCTGCTGGGATTGAGGAAGAGCTGAGCGCCATGTATGGCAAAGACGTTGCGTTCCACTTTATCAGGTGCCTGGAGTGTAAGAGCTGCAGATAATATTGAGTCACATTAATCCCAACATATTTCAAATATTATGAAAATTAAATAAATTAAATCAAATAACTTTCATTAAAAAAATCAATCACTCTTTACCTTGCTTTTTCAGTTGTTTTTAAGGAAAATTGATGCCGAGAATGTGTGAATACTGCTTTTTGATGGTTCCAAGACCAATGTGACCTGTTCTATTGCCTGCTAATTGTACGTTCCAGGTTGAAAAATTATTTTTAGGAGGTCAAGGTGTATGAATGATAAGAGAAAAACTGAAATAACCACAGCTACGCAAACACCAGTCCACCAAAAAAAAATCATTTAATTAAAATAAGGTAACATTTTTTTTTCATCATCATACGGATGAACTGTGCTAAATGTGTTTCTAAAAAGAAAAAGCAGGACGTGAGTCGTGAGCCAAGATCATGACTCTTTTGCTCTTCTTCACATCAGTTTTCATCTGAGAGGAGGAGGAGGAGGGCGGCTCCTGATGTGCTGACACTTGGGGATGTGCCTCTGTGCCGGCCTGGGGGCAAAGCGCCGGCCGCAGTGAGGGCAGGGCACGTAGTCGGGGTTTGGATTCGCGGGGGGCTGGGGCAGGTTCACAACTTTCCCTCCTTGCGTGATCACCTGCTGCACCTCCCTGGCCTGTTTGATGCTCCGAATGAAATCCTCGTGCTTCTGCCTCCAGTTGTTCTTTCTCAGCTGGGAACAGGAAATGAAACCAATAAAACAGCTTCCAGAAAAAGTCCAGACTAGCACTGCGTACACAGTCTGGTCGCAAACCATTCACAAGGCAAGAAAATATCAATACAGTAATAACGTAGCTTTCTGGGGCCACCTTTCAGGTTATTGGGTAGAGAGTACAATTTACGTAGTTATGGTTTTGTTTCCTGTGAGTGCTATTTGCTTGATATGTAGATTTTTACAACAGAATTCAGAAGTCACTAAGACACATTTATTCTGTTTGGCAAATGTGCCTTTGCGGCAGTTTTTCAGAAGAGTACTTCATAAAACACTTATTTATTGTCTACATTGATTTATAAGCTGAGTCTGACTCTAGGAGAAAAAAAGGGAAGCTTGGAAAGAGTTTAAGGATAGCCCTTACCACGATTGGCGGTTTAACCTTCTTCTTATGGATGTATGTCTCCAGTTCTGTTCCCTTGGCCCTGTGCTTGAAAGAGTCAAAAACCTTCCTCTTTGAATTCTGAAGCTTCTTGCAGATCTTGCTGTGTTTCTCCAGCCTCTCTACAGCAAACTTCCCGTGACACAGTTCACAGGGCACCAGCTGAGGGTTTCCACTCTGGCTATTCTCATATGGAAATTGCTCAGCGGTAGGGCACATCAGACTTGTAGGGGACAAATATCTGTTTTCCACTGACAGAGTTTGTTCATCCAGACATGTGGTGTTATTTCTGAAGTGGCCCTGCGCGGCCTGTGCCGCTGACACGTCGCTTTCAGGGAGCCTTGCTTTCTTGAGATACTTTCTCCTTCCACAGGGGACGTCTTCTAGCCCACGGCTGCAAGGGCTCACTTGACGTCTCTCCTGATGGGAAAGCGCAGAGGGAAAGTGCGATTCTGCGCATCCGCCATCTTCCATTGGAGAACCATAATCAAGGTTGTCTCCTCTGATAGGAAGGGCTTTCCTTGGAGTGAAGGCTTTTTGCTTCTCCATTCTGCAGGTCAGAAGAGGCACGGCCTTAGAGCGGTGGTTGGCCCATGGTCCTCTGGGGCAAAGCTCGCTCTGCCTCGCCTCTATTTTCCCTTCCGGCCACCTCTCTGGAGTCTTCCATCTCTCTCGGAACCATCCTCAGCTCCTCCTGAGCTCTGAAGAGCTTCGCCTGCATCATGGCCTCCTTCTGGCGAATCTCGTCCTTCATCATGGCCTCCTTCCGGCGCATCTCATCCTGCAGGCTGGCCTCCCTCCGGCGATGCTCCTCCTTCAGCGCGGCCTCTGCCTCGGCCACTTTTCGTAGCTCCTCTTGCAACTGAAAGTGCTCCTTCCCATTGGCATGAGAAGGGCATTGCCCTGGAGGGGTCGCCACCATGGGGAGGACAGTCCTGTCCTTAGGTTTGCGTACTCTTGAGCCCCTCCTGCCCGGCCTCTCGCAGGGCCTCTCATGACCATCCTGAGGCGGGGTGGGGGCAAACAAGGAATCACTCTGTGCGTCCGGGCGGTCCACAGCCCGAACCTCACCAGGGCCGGAGACTTTCCTGTTACCCATAGGCTTCAGGGGGTAAGACCGATCATACCCCACAATGTTCTTCTCGGGGCCCTGTTGGGCTTGGAAGCGATAGCTGTTCCCCATCTTCTTCTCCGCAGCGTATTTGACATATTGGAAACATTTTCTCATCTTCTGTAGAGCTGCCTCCTGCCGCCGATTGTACATGGCGATCATTTTTTTCTCCTTTTCCTGCATCAGTTTCTCTTGGAAGGTGTCCTTCAGAAGCTGTATCTTGGGAGGCGGGCAGTACGTGGAGATCAGATCCTGTTGCCTTAAGGGCGCGGGTCGATTCGAGTCTGTGTCCTTCGGGGAGGGGGACAGAGCACCAGGCTTAGGACTGGGCTCCATTGGCAAATGAGATATGAGCTTTGTTTCCCAGGTATCTGGAAAAGGCAAAAATGGCAAATAAATGATATCCTGCACAGTCTAGTATGGTCTAATAGAAAAGAATAAAAAAAAAATTCAGGAAATACACAACTTTTTAATATTAAACCTAATGGTGTTGAATGCTGCATGCTGACTCAGTAGGAGACAGATCCTAAACATAAACATTATAATAAACATTTGTTTCCCAAATAACATTCTCAATGTTCAGAATGCTTAAAGTCATGAGCTTTTTTAAAAATGTTTAACTGAAACCTGGAAATGTGCTATTTCATTTCAAAGCTTGTATTATATCTATGATATAAATGTTTTTTTATATAAAATTAACCCATTATGCAACAGGGGTTTGAGCAAAAGTCACTGTGAATAAGGGAATTTATCAATATTAATTAGCCGTTTCACTACATTATAGATAGCTGAAGGATTATGATACAGTATATCGATTTCGCTACAAATTGACAAGCATATTTGATGACACTTACCAAACAAGTTTTAAACAGCGGAGAAATAGTTCACCACGACGATAGCAATGCAATGTTTGACTGCATCTCCCTATGTGATATATCTGTATTTGGGTATATACAGATCACGTAATTCAGGGAGCACTGTTACGTCAGGTCACCAACCATTATTACGACGCTCATATGTCATAGAGCTCCTTAGGATGTTTGTATAATCTTTATCCAAATTTTCATATGGCCGCAGTTACGGCGTTTATTTTACAGTTAATGTAACAGGGTGTCATTATATTTTTCTGTCTTTATGGTGGCAGACCACTTAAATAAATCTGAGTAGGCGGTTTCTACAAGTGGGTCAGATAAAATATTAAATATACAGTAAAAGCTCACACCTATTCATACCCTTTATGTACTGTATATCTACAATTACGTATACTACGTATACAGTTATCGTATACTATAATACGATAACTACCATTACAAAATGTCTCCCTTTTGATTTGAAGTGGTTCTTTTAAATAAGTAAATTGCAATCACTTAGCCTACATCTGAGCTCCTAATTCATCGCGACGACGGACTGAGACTCCAGTCGGATTTGTGAGAAGGGGTGTGCCTGTTTTAAAACCGATTCATACGTCTTAAAAACATGGACATAGATAGCAGTCTGTGTTATATAATTTATCTTTTTATTTTATTTAAATTTAAGTATCACATACACATTTTCAAAGTAACTGTACCCCTTTTAATTATGATCCCCATCGCTCACAGCTCCGAAGGTGAGACGAGGGCTACTTCAGATGGGATTTCCAATATTTCTCTCTTAGCTTGTATACCGGTGGAAAGGAGAGGGGTCTTAAAACGTGTTGATAGTAAGATTGGGATGTATTTGCAGTCTAGATATAGTTTTTTTAATGTTCGGAGCCGCCACAGATTCATTTTCTTACGACTGCTTTTCTGGATGACAATGACAATGCAAACGATGGTGTTAAGGCGAGGCTGTGCCTTAAGGCTCCTCTGCTTACAATGTTCAGCGCGTAAATCGCAAACGAGCGCCTCTCTTACTTTGAAAATGCAGAAAATAAGACCACGAGATTTAAACCTACGGCTTACAAATTTATGCGTAAACACTAAAACCGTATCTTTAGCAAAACTGGCGAGACAATGTGTTTTATCATTTAAAAAAGTACTGGAAAATAATTAAAGGTTATCACGATAAACAGAGGTTACTGATCTACTACTGTACGCTGTGACCAAAAATGAGAGTCCCCCGATCCTCGCAGCCTTCATGCTTTGGTCTTGGCCTGGCCGTTTTTTTTAAGATAATGGGGTCAAGTTAAGAAATTATGCAAGTTTCTAATCAAATCCAAGGGCGCCCCGATCTCCTAAACATCTTTAGAAGGCCGACGGACCACACTGCACGGTCCGGGTCCGGGCCCTGACCCGGTTCTGGATAATGCCAGCTTAAAGTGAAAAATTCTACTGTACATATTATGTTTCTTATTATGGTATATATGTATAATGTGGCGCGACCGCTTCACGAAGCTAGAAAGAAAGTTATCCGCCATTTTTATTTTACCTGCAATTGAATTTGCCATTAAAATCACGATTAATACCGCAGCTGCTAAATTACTTACCTAAAAGCGTTCAGATACAAAAGCACTTGAGCTGTAATGTTTATATACTGTTGGCCCGATGACCTACTTCAAGAAGAATTGTTACATAGACCGCCAAGGACTGTCATCACACTTTACGTCATAAAGCGCTTTAAAACTTTTGACAAGTTCAACACCTCATATTTTGTACTGTTTATCATGGTAAAAGGAACTCAAAGCAATTCTAAAAATGATCGAAAGGTAAAAATACAAGCTTATACGAGCTGTCGTTTTAACATTTATAACATATATTTAAACAAAACATATATAATCTATTTTAATAAAATAGAAAAGTGTTCTTAGTCTTCACTTAAAAGCTGTTAGAAGCTGCCTTTCTGACAAGAGAGTTCTGTGAGTTCCACAGTCTCAGTGCATTAAAGTCAAAACCAGTTGCTTTTTATTTCCTGTTTTACGACAGAGCAAGGAGGGTGTCCACAGACCACTGTGCACCTGCAGACTGATATAGGGGGTAAAAAGTCTAGAAGTTAGTAAATAAGATTTTAACATATGTTCTAAAACACACCGGACACCTGTACAGTGATGCCAACACAGTGATCTGAGCTCCTTCTTTGAGTTAAATCCTAGCATCTGCATTTTTTACAAGTTGTTGCTATGGCAGAGCATGACCAGAGCATAACAGAAACCACCCATTTTCTAACCGCTTCATCCAATTCAGGGTCAGGTGGTCAGGGGGTCGGGGGGTCACGGGGGAGCCAGAGCCTCAGAAAGTAATAAGCAGGAGATACCTGGGACTGGATGGTAGTCCAATGCAGGGAAGACACAGACACTCACCAATTATCCCAGAAGCCAATTAACCTACCAGTAGTTCTTTGAAGTGTGGGAGGAAGCCGGAGCACCCAAAGCAAACTCATGCAAACATGGGGAGAACATACAAGCACCATACAGATAGCACCCCAGGTCCAGAAGTGTACCCAGGGCCTCAGCACTGTGAGCTAGCAATGCTAAACACTGGGATACTGTGCATGCTAATTTCTAGGCATCAGGTGATCAATCAGGTAGTGTTTCTCAGATAAAAGGACACCAGTAATTTAGTATGAGATTCAAATTGACCTCAGAACAAAATATAACTTATGTTATATAACTTATATAGAACTTACTACAGCATAACTGTCTTATTTGGCTCTTGTAGAAAATATTAACAGCATGCCTATTAAACATACAGTATCTAGCAATCAGCAATCAAAATAAAAACATTTCCAAACATGGAAACTGCCCAGTTAATGAAGCATTTCAAAGACATTAATCTATTCAATAATTACAGTTTCAAGTAGATAACATGTGGGTCCATGTGGGTCCTAATGCCCCAGTATAGTGATGGGGACACTATACTGTAAACAGGCGCCGTCCTTCGGATGAGACGTAAAACCGAGGTCCTGACTCTCTGTGGTCATTAAAAATCCCAGGGTGCTTCTCGAAAAAGAGTAGGGGTGTAACCCCGGTGTCCTGGCCAAATTTCCAATTGGCCCTTACCAATCATGGCCTCCTAATAATCCCCCTCTATGAATTGGCTACATTACTCTGCTCTCCTCCCCACTGATAGCTGATGTGTGGTGAGCGTTCTGGCGCACTATGGCTGCCGTCGCATCATCAGGTGGATGCTGCACATTGGTGGTGGTGGAGGGGAGTCCCCATTACCTGTAAAGCGCTTTGAGCGGAGTGTCCAGAAAAGCGCTATATAAGTGTAAGCAATTATTATTATTATTATTATAACAGATTTATATTCAGATTACGAAAGTATCATAACAACGGCTGCTTGTGTAAGGAATCCATGAATACCACTGTACATGAGAATTTCACACCTATTTGTAATCAATACACAAAATCCTATTGAATTTCAGGTACTTGTTCATTCAGCATTGCTTGACTCCGCGGACTCCTTGTTGTTTCAATATTCTAGCAATAGGACTAATCGCCAATACAGTGCCGTTGTAATCTATTCCTTCTGCCAGCAGAGGACGGTATTCGCACAGCAGTTCAGGATAAGATACGGTCCTCGCAGTTCACAGTACAACTGGCCACAGCCGTACTCGGAATATGCTCTCGATAACCTCGTTTAGTTTAAGAACGGCCGTATTTCATATCAACCCACAGATGCATTGCATAAACACTAGAATTCTGGTTGTACTTAAATTGACCTTATACGTTTTGGATTATGTTTAACCTTCTTCAATTTCTTTAACCATATTTTGAGATGATTACGTTTACAGAAGCAAATATTATTCAGTGCTTTTTCTTCACTCCTTTAATCAAACCCACATTTCTTTAAGGAGGGCCATTGTGAAACTCCCCAAAGTGAGCTGAATTAATCTTTTATTCTTCACACCTGCGAAGTCATTCCTTCATTGTGTAATATGAAGGCCTTTCATTATTCACGTATACTACAACATCTGAAAATAATCGGTCTTGAAATAGTTGAATGAAAGAAAATCCTGAATAACTCCTCCAAATGCGTGTTACACTTTCATCAGGTACACACACTTTGAATGTGATGAACTATAAAAAGTTATTTTAACCATACCCAATGGAGCTCGGGAGTGCGATTGCATACACAATCATGTTTTCAGTGTTTGGACATCAGCCGTACATCAGAACAATCATTTCACTAACACAGCTCCATGTTGAGTGACTTCCCTCCAAAAACACAAAGTCACTTTCCCTTAGCAATTATTGCATGGACTTAGATTATCTGCCTTCTGCATCAAGCCCTGTATGATATACTGTACAAAGCCAAGCTTTGTGATAGTGCTTTGTTTGGATCCTTTTCTTGATCCTTTTGGATCCCAGGCTGCTCATTTGCAAATGAGTTTTGACATTAATTAAAGTGACTATAGCAATGAGGTGGCACTGTGGTTCACAGAGCTGGGGTCCTGGGTTCAATTCCTGGGGTGCAGTCTGGATGGAATTGTATGTTCTCCCTTCATTTGTGTGGATTTCTTCCAGGTGCTCCAGTTTCTTCCCACAGTCCAAAGACATACAGTACTAGTAGGTTAAGGTGGAACTACAGTCCCAATTTTGCAGACACAAAAGTATTTAATTTCAGTCACAAAATAAAATCATTGACATTATAGAAAAACTTTACAAACTCAAAATTGAGCACAAAATCATGAATTTTGTGAAAGGACTGTAAGTTACGCCATGTTGTAACAAATTCGCATTCAAGTTCCACACAAATTGCGATGTGATGCAGCCCTTCCTGCTCACTAATCACTGTAATGACTAATGCAATGTGATGTAGGAGAGAAAAGGTATAGGTTATGCAGCAAACATTTCACTGCAAAAAACGTTCCATTCCAAGGTTCTTTATGCAGAGTTAACAATGTAATATTATTTATTGGCAAAAACGTAAAAAAGTTGAGAGCAATATTTCCATTGGATTAAACGAGATGTATTCACAAGCCTGCTCCTTTACAATGTCACAGGGCCACATCAGATTACAGGAAGTTTTGCTGCCTCGTTCTGAATCGCAGAACATGGTAATTCTTTAACCTTGAAATGTAGTCTATTTTGTGATGTAATGATGCAATGTCCCTTTACTGAGAGCCAGCAATCAACGGATGTGTCTGATCGTGAATGGTTTTCCCTGTTGTTTGTTGTATTACTTGGTGTTGCATTTTAAGCTGTGCATGAGGCAGGACCCGGAGGCTGCTGCTTCTGCTGGTGCTTCTGCTGGGATTGAGGAAGAGCTGAGCGCCATGTAAGGCAAAGACACTGCGTTCCACTTTATCAGGTGCCTGGAGTGTAAGAGCTGCAGATAATATTGAGTCACATTAATCCCAACATATTTCAAATATTATGAAAATTAAATAAATTAAATCAAATAACTTTCATTAAAAAAATCAATCACTCTTTACCTCGCTTTTTCAGTTGTTTTTAAGGAAAATTGATGCCGAGAATGTGTGAATACTACTTTTTGATGGTTCCAAGACCAATGTGACCTGTTCTATTGCCTGCCAATTGTACGTTCCAGGTTGAAAAATTATTTTTAGGAGGTCAAGGTGTATGAATGATAAGAGAAAAACTGAAATAACCACAGCTACGCAAACACCAGTCCACCAAAAAAAAAATCATTTAATTAAAATAAGGTAACATTTTTTTTTCATCATCATACGGATGAACTGTGCTAAATGTGTTTCTAAAAAGAAAAAGCAGGACGTGAGTCGTGAGCCAAGATCATGACTCTTTTGCTCTTCTTCACATCAGTTTTCATCTGCGAGGAGGAGGAGGAGGGCGGCTCCTGATGTGCTGACACTTGGGGATGTGCCTCTGTGCCGGCCTTGGGGCAAAGCGCCGGCCGCAGTGAGGGCAGGGCACGTAGTCGGGGTTTGGATTCGCGGGGGGCTGGGGCACACACACACACACACAACTTTCCCTCCTTGCGTGATCACCTGCTGCACCTCCCTGGCCTGTTTGATGCTCCGAATGAAATCCTCGTGCTTCTGCCTCCAGTTGTTCTTTCTCAGCTGGGAACAGGAAATGAAACCAATAAAACAGCTTCCAGAAAAAGTCCAGACTAGCACTGCGTACACAGTCTGGTCGCAAACCATTCACAAGGCAAGAAAATATCAATACAGTAATAACGTAGCTTTCTGGGGCCACCTTTCAGGTTATTGGGTAGAGAGTACAATTTACGTAGTTATGGTTTTGTTTCCTGTGAGTGCTATTTGCTTGATATGTAGATTTTTACAACAGAATTCAGAAGTCACTAAGACACATTTATTCTGTCTGGCAAATGTGCCTTTGCGGCAGTTTTTCAGAAGAGTACTTCATAAAACACTTATTTATTGTCTACATTGATTTATAAGCTGAGTCTGACTCTAGGAGAAAAAAAGGGAAGCTTGGAAAGAGTTTAAGGATAGCCCTTACCACGATTGGCGGTTTAACCTTCTTCTTATGGATGTATGTCTCCAGTTCTGTTCCCTTGGCCCTGTGCTTGAAAGAGTCAAAAACCTTCCTCTTTGAATTCTGAAGCTTCTTGCAGATCTTGCTGTGTTTCTCCAGCCTCTCTACAGCAAACTTCCCGTGACACAGTTCACAGGGCACCAGCTGAGGGTTTCCACTCTGGCTATTCTCATATGGAAATTGCTCAGCGGTAGGGCACATCAGACTTGTAGGGGACAAATATCTGTTTTCCACTGACAGAGTTTGTTCATCCAGACATGTGGTCTTATTTCTGAAGTGGCCCTGCGCGGCCTGTGCCGCTGACACGTCGCTTTCAGGGAGCCTTGCTTTCTTGAGATACTTTCTCCTTCCACAGGGGACGTCTTCTAGCCCACGGCTGCAAGGGCTCACTTGACGTCTCTCCTGATGGGAAAGCGCAGAGGGAAAGTGCGATTCTGCGCATCCGCCATCTTCCATTGGAGAACCATAATCAAGGTTGTCTCCTCTGATAGGAAGGGCTTTCCTTGGAGTGAAGGCTTTTTGCTTCTCCATTCTGCAGGTCAGAAGAGGCACGGCCTTAGAGCGGTGGTTGGCCCATGGTCCTCTGGGGCAAAGCTCGCTCTGCCTCGCCTCTATTTTCCCTTCCGGCCACCTCTCTGGAGTCTTCCATCTCTCTCGGAACCATCCTCAGCTCCTCCTGAGCTCTGAAGAGCTTCGCCTGCATCATGGCCTCCTTCTGGCGAATCTCGTCCTTCATCATGGCCTCCTTCCGGCGCATCTCATCCTGCAGGCTGGCCTCCCTCCGGCGATGCTCCTCCTTCAGCGCGGCCTCTGCCTCGGCCACTTTTCGTAGCTCCTCTTGCAACTGAAAGTGCTCCTTCCCATTGGCATGAGAAGGGCATTGCCCTGGAGGGGTCGCCACCATGGGGAGGACAGTCCTGTCCTTAGGTTTGCGTACTCTTGAGCCCCTCCTGCCCGGCCTCTCGCAGGGCCTCTCATGACCATCCTGAGGCGGGGTGGGGGCAAACAAGGAATCACTCTGTGCGTCCGGGCGGTCCACAGCCCGAACCTCACCAGGGCCGGAGACTTTCCTGTTACCCATAGGCTTCAGGGGGTAAGACCGATCATACCCCACAATGTTCTTCTCGGGGCCCTGTTGGGCTTGGAAGCGATAGCTGTTCCCCATCTTCTTCTCCGCAGCGTATTTGACATATTGGAAACATTTTCTCATCTTCTGTAGAGCTGCCTCCTGCCGCCGATTGTACATGGCGATCATTTTTTTCTCCTTTTCCTGCATCAGTTTCTCTTGGAAGGTGTCCTTCAGAAGCTGTATCTTGGGAGGCGGGCAGTACGTGGAGATCAGATCCTGTTGCCTTAAGGGCGCGGGTCGATTCGAGTCTGTGTCCTTCGGGGAGGGGGACAGAGCACCAGGCTTAGGACTGGGCTCCATTGGCAAATGAGATATGAGCTTTGTTTCCCAGGTATCTGGAAAAGGCAAAAATGGCAAATAAATGATATCCTGCACAGTCTAGTATGGTCTAATAGAAAAGAATAAAAAAAAAATTCAGGAAATACACAACTTTTTAATATTAAACCTAATGGTGTTGAATGCTGCATGCTGACTCAGTAGGAGACAGATCCTAAACATAAACATTATAATAAACATTTGTTTCCCAAATAACATTCTCAATGTTCAGAATGCTTAAAGTCATGAGCTTTTTTAAAAATGTTTAACTGAAACCTGGAAATGTGCTATTTCATTTCAAAGCTTGTATTATATCTATGATATAAATGTTTTTTTATATAAAATTAACCCATTATGCAACAGGGGTTTGAGCAAAAGTCACTGTGAATAAGGGAATTTATCAATATTAATTAGCCGTTTCACTACATTATAGATAGCTGAAGGATTATGATACAGTATATCGATTTCGCTACAAATTGACAAGCATATTTGATGACACTTACCAAACAAGTTTTAAACAGCGGAGAAATAGTTCACCACGACGATAGCAATGCAATGTTTGACTGCATCTCCCTATGTGATATATCTGTATTTGGGTATATACAGATCACGTAATTCAGGGAGCACTGTTACGTCAGGTCACCAACCATTATTACGACGCTCATATGTCATAGAGCTCCTTAGGATGTTTGTATAATCTTTATCCAAATTTTCATATGGCCGCAGTTACGGCGTTTATTTTACAGTTAATGTAACAGGGTGTCATTATATTTTTCTGTCTTTATGGTGGCAGACCACTTAAATAAATCTGAGTAGGCGGTTTCTACAAGTGGGTCAGATAAAATATTAAATATACAGTAAAAGCTCACACCTATTCATACCCTTTATGTACTGTATATCTACAATTACGTATACTACGTATACAGTTATCGTATACTATAATACGATAACTACCATTACAAAATGTCTCCCTTTTGATTTGAAGTGGTTCTTTTAAATAAGTAAATTGCAATCACTTAGCCTACATCTGAGCTCCTAATTCATCGCGACGACGGACTGAGACTCCAGTCGGATTTGTGAGAAGGGGTGTGCCTGTTTTAAAACCGATTCATACGTCTTAAAAACATGGACATAGATAGCAGTCTGTGTTATATAATTTATCTTTTTATTTTATTTAAATTTAAGTATCACATACACATTTTCAAAGTAACTGTACCCCTTTTAATTATGATCCCCATCGCTCACAGCTCCGAAGGTGAGACGAGGGCTACTTCAGATGGGATTTCCAATATTTCTCTCTTAGCTTGTATACCGGTGGAAAGGAGAGGGGTCTTAAAACGTGTTGATAGTAAGATTGGGATGTATTTGCAGTCTAGATATAGTTTTTTTAATGTTCGGAGCCGCCACAGATTCATTTTCTTACGACTGCTTTTCTGGATGACAATGACAATGCAAACGATGGTGTTAAGGCGAGGCTGTGCCTTAAGGCTCCTCTGCTTACAATGTTCAGCGCGTAAATCGCAAACGAGCGCCTCTCTTACTTTGAAAATGCAGAAAATAAGACCACGAGATTTAAACCTACGGCTTACAAATTTATGCGTAAACACTAAAACCGTATCTTTAGCAAAACTGGCGAGACAATGTGTTTTATCATTTAAAAAAGTACTGGAAAATAATTAAAGGTTATCACGATAAACAGAGGTTACTGATCTACTACTGTACGCTGTGACCAAAAATGAGAGTCCCCCGATCCTCGCAGCCTTCATGCTTTGGTCTTGGCCTGGCCGTTTTTTTTAAGATAATGGGGTCAAGTTAAGAAATTATGCAAGTTTCTAATCAAATCCAAGGGCGCCCCGATCTCCTAAACATCTTTAGAAGGCCGACGGACCACACTGCACGGTCCGGGTCCGGGCCCTGACCCGGTTCTGGATAATGCCAGCTTAAAGTGAAAAATTCTACTGTACATATTATGTTTCTTATTATGGTATATATGTATAATGTGGCGCGACCGCTTCACGAAGCTAGAAAGAAAGTTATCCGCCATTTTTATTTTACCTGCAATTGAATTTGCCATTAAAATCACGATTAATACCGCAGCTGCTAAATTACTTACCTAAAAGCGTTCAGATACAAAAGCACTTGAGCTGTAATGTTTATATACTGTTGGCCCGATGACCTACTTCAAGAAGAATTGTTACATAGACCGCCAAGGACTGTCATCACACTTTACGTCATAAAGCGCTTTAAAACTTTTGACAAGTTCAACACCTCATATTTTGTACTGTTTATCATGGTAAAAGGAACTCAAAGCAATTCTAAAAATGATCGAAAGGTAAAAATACAAGCTTATACGAGCTGTCGTTTTAACATTTATAACATATATTTAAACAAAACATATATAATCTATTTTAATAAAATAGAAAAGTGTTCTTAGTCTTCACTTAAAAGCTGTTAGAAGCTGCCTTTCTGACAAGAGAGTTCTGTGAGTTCCACAGTCTCAGTGCATTAAAGTCAAAACCAGTTGCTTTTTATTTCCTGTTTTACGACAGAGCAAGGAGGGTGTCCACAGACCACTGTGCACCTGCAGACTGATATAGGGGGTAAAAAGTCTAGAAGTTAGTAAATAAGATTTTAACATATGTTCTAAAACACACCGGACACCTGTACAGTGATGCCAACACAGTGATCTGAGCTCCTTCTTTGAGTTAAATCCTAGCATCTGCATTTTTTACAAGTTGTTGCTATGGCAGAGCATGACCAGAGCATAACAGAAACCACCCATTTTCTAACCGCTTCATCCAATTCAGGGTCAGGTGGTCAGGGGGTCGGGGGGTCACGGGGGAGCCAGAGCCTCAGAAAGTAATAAGCAGGAGATACCTGGGACTGGATGGTAGTCCAATGCAGGGAAGACACAGACACTCACCAATTATCCCAGAAGCCAATTAACCTACCAGTAGTTCTTTGAAGTGTGGGAGGAAGCCGGAGCACCCAAAGCAAACTCATGCAAACATGGGGAGAACATACAAGCACCATACAGATAGCACCCCAGGTCCAGAAGTGTACCCAGGGCCTCAGCACTGTGAGCTAGCAATGCTAAACACTGGGATACTGTGCATGCTAATTTCTAGGCATCAGGTGATCAATCAGGTAGTGTTTCTCAGATAAAAGGACACCAGTAATTTAGTATGAGATTCAAATTGACCTCAGAACAAAATATAACTTATGTTATATAACTTATATAGAACTTACTACAGCATAACTGTCTTATTTGGCTCTTGTAGAAAATATTAACAGCATGCCTATTAAACATACAGTATCTAGCAATCAGCAATCAAAATAAAAACATTTCCAAACATGGAAACTGCCCAGTTAATGAAGCATTTCAAAGACATTAATCTATTCAATAATTACAGTTTCAAGTAGATAACATGTGGGTCCATGTGGGTCCTAATGCCCCAGTATAGTGATGGGGACACTATACTGTAAACAGGCGCCGTCCTTCGGATGAGACGTAAAACCGAGGTCCTGACTCTCTGTGGTCATTAAAAATCCCAGGGTGCTTCTCGAAAAAGAGTAGGGGTGTAACCCCGGTGTCCTGGCCAAATTTCCAATTGGCCCTTACCAATCATGGCCTCCTAATAATCCCCCTCTATGAATTGGCTACATTACTCTGCTCTCCTCCCCACTGATAGCTGATGTGTGGTGAGCGTTCTGGCGCACTATGGCTGCCGTCGCATCATCAGGTGGATGCTGCACATTGGTGGTGGTGGAGGGGAGTCCCCATTACCTGTAAAGCGCTTTGAGCGGAGTGTCCAGAAAAGCGCTATATAAGTGTAAGCAATTATTATTATTATTATTATAACAGATTTATATTCAGATTACGAAAGTATCATAACAACGGCTGCTTGTGTAAGGAATCCATGAATACCACTGTACATGAGAATTTCACACCTATTTGTAATCAATACACAAAATCCTATTGAATTTCAGGTACTTGTTCATTCAGCATTGCTTGACTCCGCGGACTCCTTGTTGTTTCAATATTCTAGCAATAGGACTAATCGCCAATACAGTGCCGTTGTAATCTATTCCTTCTGCCAGCAGAGGACGGTATTCGCACAGCAGTTCAGGATAAGATACGGTCCTCGCAGTTCACAGTACAACTGGCCACAGCCGTACTCGGAATATGCTCTCGATAACCTCGTTTAGTTTAAGAACGGCCGTATTTCATATCAACCCACAGATGCATTGCATAAACACTAGAATTCTGGTTGTACTTAAATTGACCTTATACGTTTTGGATTATGTTTAACCTTCTTCAATTTCTTTAACCATATTTTGAGATGATTACGTTTACAGAAGCAAATATTATTCAGTGCTTTTTCTTCACTCCTTTAATCAAACCCACATTTCTTTAAGGAGGGCCATTGTGAAACTCCCCAAAGTGAGCTGAATTAATCTTTTATTCTTCACACCTGCGAAGTCATTCCTTCATTGTGTAATATGAAGGCCTTTCATTATTCACGTATACTACAACATCTGAAAATAATCGGTCTTGAAATAGTTGAATGAAAGAAAATCCTGAATAACTCCTCCAAATGCGTGTTACACTTTCATCAGGTACACACACTTTGAATGTGATGAACTATAAAAAGTTATTTTAACCATACCCAATGGAGCTCGGGAGTGCGATTGCATACACAATCATGTTTTCAGTGTTTGGACATCAGCCGTACATCAGAACAATCATTTCACTAACACAGCTCCATGTTGAGTGACTTCCCTCCAAAAACACAAAGTCACTTTCCCTTAGCAATTATTGCATGGACTTAGATTATCTGCCTTCTGCATCAAGCCCTGTATGATATACTGTACAAAGCCAAGCTTTGTGATAGTGCTTTGTTTGGATCCTTTTCTTGATCCTTTTGGATCCCAGGCTGCTCATTTGCAAATGAGTTTTGACATTAATTAAAGTGACTATAGCAATGAGGTGGCACTGTGGTTCACAGAGCTGGGGTCCTGGGTTCAATTCCTGGGGTGCAGTCTGGATGGAATTGTATGTTCTCCCTTCATTTGTGTGGATTTCTTCCAGGTGCTCCAGTTTCTTCCCACAGTCCAAAGACATACAGTACTAGTAGGTTAAGGTGGAACTACAGTCCCAATTTTGCAGACACAAAAGTATTTAATTTCAGTCACAAAATAAAATCATTGACATTATAGAAAAACTTTACAAACTCAAAATTGAGCACAAAATCATGAATTTTGTGAAAGGACTGTAAGTTACGCCATGTTGTAACAAATTCGCATTCAAGTTCCACACAAATTGCGATGTGATGCAGCCCTTCCTGCTCACTAATCACTGTAATGACTAATGCAATGTGATGTAGGAGAGAAAAGGTATAGGTTATGCAGCAAACATTTCACTGCAAAAAACGTTCCATTCCAAGGTTCTTTATGCAGAGTTAACAATGTAATATTATTTATTGGCAAAAACGTAAAAAAGTTGAGAGCAATATTTCCATTGGATT